>NC_133776.1:35725000-35764141 GCF_003597395.2 Chelonoidis abingdonii
CTTGCAAACAACTCTATAATTTGCTTAGCCTCCAGCAGCCCCAGAATTCTGATCCTACTGAAAAACTCCAAAGTCCCAGCTGGCAGATCTGATAGCTGCTGCTGTGTAACTGGGTCGGCAAACCATTCCACTTCACTCCATCCCCATATGCGAACCATGTAAAGAAACAAAGTGATAGTGAAATATAATGTAGCTGTTTAGGTACAGTAAAATAGCAGTTTGCTTTAAAAAGTGATGTTTTTATTGTTCCAAGTCACATAGATTAAGCTACACAGCCAGTTTAAATGCAAATTTTGACTGAAAACTTTCAGATTAGCCTAAGGCCAAGTTCAGACTACTAACCCATGACCAGGAAACACAGGAGGCTAAAACCATATGAGCAGAACATTTCTTTGTTGAATATGCTGGAGTTGTGAGGTGGACCACTGGCTGAACACAGCACTCCAAGGAGAAAGCCAGTGGCTGAACACAGCACTCCAAGGTGCACCAGTACTATTCCAGCAGAAGTTTAGAGCCTTTAGGCTTGTTCTACACCAGCTTGAGAAGGGGCCATTTTCACCCACTTTTAGGCCCCTTTACTCTGCCAGAGCAGCATTACACAGCCTCAGGACAATGAAGAGCTAAGCCACGTAGTATAAAACTATTTGACACTGTCATTTATAGATAACACAGGCCATTCACTGTCATACAACACAAGACAACTGCTAGACCATAGGTAAAAGAAAGTCAAAGAAACTTAGATATGCATGTAAAAATACTCCCAGTCAGTTCCTTTTCAATACCACTTTACATGAGTTTGCAGAGCCGGATAATTTCAGAACCTGATACGGAGCTAAAAGTAGTTATGTGATTTTTTTAAAGGGGGCTTGGAGGATTATTTCGGCTGGGTAAAGCTATTTAATATATTCTTGATCTGAAACATTTGGTTTCTTTGGATATGTTTACATAGCGACTGGAGGCGAGTTTCAGAGCCCAGCCCGACAGACTCAGGCTCATGAGGCTAATGCTACAGCACTGGAAGTAGCTGTGTAGACATTGTGGCTCGGGCTGGAGCTTGGGCTCTGAAGCCTAGGGAGAGGGGTGGGCTACAGAGCCCAAGCTCCAACCTGAGGAGCAACATCTACACAGCTATTTTTAGTGTGATAGCACAAGGCCTATGGGTCCAAGTCTGTTGCCCTAGGCTCGGAGGCTCATAGGATGGGCTATGTAGACATACCTATGGCCCGAGTTTAGGAAAATACTCTATTCAGCACAGGCTTAACTTCAAACAGATGGCAACTCAATGGGACTTAAGTACATACTTAAGTGCTGTTTTGAATAGCGATGGAATTAACATATGCTTATATGCCTTCCTGAATCAGTGCCTATGTGAATAACTAAGTAGCCTAGCATGACATTTTGCCCTTCAAACACACATAGAGTCTCAGAAAAATTTCCAGACATACCAACCTTTCTTGGCACTGTTAGTGGAAGGAATTCTTATATTAAAAGTATCAATGTACATAAAAATGTTTGCTAAGACCACAGGACCATCTAGCCCAGTATTCTATCTTTCGACAGTGGCCAATGCAAGGTGCTCCAGATGGAATGAACAGAACAGGTAATCATCAAGTGATTTACCACATTTCAACACATTTCAAGGAAGACTGGAGAAAAGATATAATAATGCAATACCAAGATCTGCCACTGGATGGGGTACAATACTAACTCATAGGCAGAAATTTAAGGACTTGCTCTTCATTAAGCTTGAATATCTTGCCACAGAAGCAAGTTATAGGAGTGATCCCCTCTATTGTGTCAGGGACCCACGGCTGAATCCAGACACAGCTTACTGCCCTCTGCTGATTCACCTAATGAACCTGCCCCTCTGACTGGCTGAAGGCTCCTGCAGACACATTCTTAAACCCTGAAGCATGGTTGGGACTCTAGCTACTCAATAGTGTTCCATGCCTGCATCTGTGCTGCCTGACTATGGCGACCCTATTTCCCAAAGTGAAAATGGGACAACAGGCTGGGCTGGCCCAATCCCCCTACTCAGGTCTGTAAAGTTATTCATGCTCTGAAATGTTTGCCAGGCTTGGGCCTATCTATGTCATTTCAATATGCCAATCCAGGATTTGCTTACAACGCTGCACTCATTTGTGATTAGGTTAGGCTAGTCTGAGTCTTTTCTGGAGCCACAGTCTTCTAAGCACAGCCATACTGGGTCAGATCAATGGTACATGGACCATTGGTCATTTCCTGATGTTTCAGAGGGAAAGAACAGAACAGGGCAATTGAGAGATCCATCCAGTCGTCCAGGCCCAGCTTCTAGCATTCAAAGATTTAAGGACATCCAGAGCATGGGATTGCATCCCTGACCATCCTGGCTAATAGATATTGATAAACCTAACCTCTATGAATTTAATTCAGTTCTTTTTTGAACCCAGTTATACTTTTGACCTTCACAACATCCCCTGGAAACAAATTCCACAGGTTGACTGTGTGTTGTGTGAAGAGATACTTCATTTTGTTTGTTTTAAACCTATTGCCTGTTAATTTCAGTGGTGACCTCTGGATCTTGTGTTATGTGAAGGGATAAATAATTGTTCATTTTCACCACACCATTCTTGATTTTATAGATCTCTATCTTATTCCCCCTTAGTCATCTCTTTTCTAAGATGAACCATCCCAGTCTTTTTAATCTCTCCTTATATAGAAACTGTTCCATACTCCTGCTCATTTTTGTTGCTCTTCTCTGTAGCTTTTCTAGTTGTAATATATTTTTTTGATCATAATGTCCTTTGGCAACCAGAACTGCGCACAGTATTCCAGGTGTGGGAGTATCATAGATTTATATAGTGGCCATTATGATATTTTCTGTCTTTTTATCTATCCATTTCCTAATGGTTCCTAACATTGTCATTTTTTGATTTTGGTTGTACACTGAGCCGAGGTTTTCAGAGAACTACCACAATAACTCCCAGATCTCTCTTTTGAGTGGCAATAGCTAATTTAGACCCCATCATTTTGTATGTATAGTTAGGATTATGTTTTCCAATGTGCACTACTTTGCATTTATCAACACTGAATTTCATTGGCCATTTTGTTGTCCAGTCACCAAGTTTTGTGAGATTGCTTTGTAAACCTTTTTCAGTCAGCTTTGGACATAAGTATCTAGAGTAATTTTGTATCACATACTGTACAAACTTCACCACCTCACTGTTTACCCCTTTTTCCATCACTGGTACAGCAGTTCCCAGTACAGATCCTTGGGGGAATCATTCTTTGCTCTCTGCTGTGAAACCTGACCATTTATTCCTACCCTTCCCCCCCCCATCTTTTAACCAGTTATGGATCCATAAGACCTTTCCTCCTATTACATGACTGCCTACTTCACTTAAGAAGTGGGACTAAGTACACATTCTGACAGTCCAAATACACCATATCCACATATTAGCTGACCCCTTCAAAGAATTCTAATAGATTGGAGAGACATGATTTCCCTTTGCAAAAGCCACATTCACTCTTCCCCAACATACCATGTTCATCTGATAATTATATCCTGGTCTGGTGGTCGGTAGTACATTCCTACTGCTATACACTTAGTACCCTAGCATGGAATCTATGACTTTTCTAGTAAATAAACTCTTTGTTTATTTTTTATCAAAAGTAGGTCTCTGTTGTGCAAACTGTGAAGAGTTAAACTCCAGTGCATGTAGTAAGGCCCATCTTTCCTCCTTGGGCTGCAGGGAGCTGGACAAGCTGAGGAGTGGAGACAGGGGGGCTCTGGAGGTGACTTTGTTGGTATGTGATCTGATTTGCACCCCACACCAGCCCTGAGAGGATTAATGAGGGTCTGAGACACAAATTAAAATATCTCGCATCACCCCTGAGAGGGAGGGCCAGGGTTAAATAAGAGTGAAGCCCAGCGAGGGAAGGGCTGCAACAGTACTACGAAGCCAGGAGGCTGAAAGCAGAAGGGGGAATTGTAGGAGAAGGAAGCTGCCGTCCCTTCCTGGAATAAGGGAGGTTGTCAGAGAGGAGAAGAAAGTCCAGGGAGAGAGTAAGTCCAGTGATCCTGCCCTGGAGTAAGGAGTCTAGCAAGAATCTAGGAGAGGGTAAGTAGCCACAGGGAATAGAGCAGGCTCCATGGTAAACCCATAAACAGTCAAGGGACGAGAGAGGGGCTGGGTAAGAAGGAGCTCAGAGAAACAGCAATAGGGATGGGGCATCTGAGGTCACGCTGATGGGGATGGGGTCACGCAGACAGGGGTAGGCTCATGCCTTTCCCAGAACTCCTGAAAAATCCAGTATTCCAGGAATACACAAGTAGCCACCTTGGTGTAGCTTGAAAGCTCATGCCTTCCACCAATAGAAGTTGGTCCAATAAAAGATATCACCTCACCCACCTTGTTTCTCTTATATTGTGATAATCAGGGTACAGACTGCCCAAGGGGAGAAGAGGGGGTCTGAACTCCAAAGAGTAAACAGCGGAATCAACTGGTTTGTATACAGTGTTATTGTGTCTAGATGTGTCAAGTAAGGCCTTTCATGAAAGCTGGTAATGTTCTGAACTTGATGACCATTAAGAAAGATGTATGGAGGTTATGGTTATGAACATATGCATATATATGGGGGGGTGTAGAACATCATAATTGTAACTAGGATGCAACTGCAGCATTGCCTCATGGAAGTCTGGGGAATCTATCAGGGAGGGAGGCCACTCTGGCTAGTTGTTTACATGAAACGAACTCCAAGCACCTACCATTGTACAACCTACACTGTCACTTGCAGCGCTGAAACCTTCTTTCTTTGCTGGGGAGCGTGAACTCCCCTGCCCCCAAGCGATGTAAATTTCAGCACTGTAAAGTGGCAGTGTAGACAGTGCACCAGCACTGTCTGGTAGCTACTCCCCTCGTGGAGGTGGTTTTATTACAGCCCTAAGAGAGCTCTCTCCCAGCACTAGAGCTGCAACTACACAGCCACGGTAAAGCTCCCCTGCAGCAGTGCTTTAACATCAGCTGTGTAGCCATTTCCATTTAGTTAGGGTCAGTTTTTAAAACTTTTACATCTTTCCTAGTTAAACAGAATGTTCAGAGTCATTCTGAGAGGTGAATGTGAGGTAGTGAATCCATCGGAGGGCTGTCTTTACCAGAAATATGTTTGTACCACCACCCAGTAAATGCATTCTGTCTATCATTCATGTATTATTAATTTGCACCAATGATTTATCTTGGGGGGGGAGGGGTAGGAACAGGGTAACATACTTAGTCTCTTACCTTATTACCTTTCATTCCATCACAGTAGCAGTGGCTTTTACCTTTGCAGACACAACTCTGGAAAAAAAAAAGATAGAACTTTACAATAAAGGGAATTAATTATTTCAATGTGCTGTCCCATGAAGGACAATTGCCTTGAAAATATTAGATCTATGAGGTATTTAAATGAAGTAAAATAATTTCTAGGTAATATATCAGTATCTATACATTGCACTATGTACAACAGTCATCCTTAGCGCTTGAACATTAGCTAGTTACTCCTCACAACAGATCCATTAGGCAGGTAAAGGATGCTATCCTCATTTTTATAGTTGGGAAAACTGGGGCTAAGAGCACATCACTTTCCCATGGCAGAAAGGCAGTAAGTATCAGGGCTGGGACTGAAATTCAAGAGTTTCTGGCTCACAGGCATGGGCTGTAACCATTTCTGGTAGATCCTTTAGAAACTGAACATAGAACCAGAGCACAAGTACCGACATTCCAAAGTGCTGGGGGTGCTCGACCCCTGGCTTTGTCCCAGGTCCTATCCCCACTTCACTCCTCCCTTAAGGCCCCACCCCACCTCTTCCCTCCCTTGCTTCCCCTGTGCCCCACCTCTTCCTGTCCCCACTCTGCCTCTTCCCACCCAGTTCGGGCCCCTTCCCCAGAGTGTGCTGTGTCCTTGCTCCTCCCCCTTCCCCCAGCCTTCTGCACGCCACAAAACAGCTGTTTGCGGCTGGTGGGAGGTGCAGGGAGGGAGGAGGAGGCACTGATCTGTGGGGCCTGCCAGCAGGCGGGAGGCACTAGAGGGTGGGGGAAAACCGATAGAGGGGCTGCCAGTGGGTGCTCAGGATCCACCATTTTTCCCTGTGATGCTCCAGCCCTGGAGCACCCACAGAGTCGGTGCCTATGAAGCAGAGAAAAGAGTAAGCCCCAGTCTACACTACAGAGTTGCGTCAACATAAGACAGCTTACACTGACCTAACTCTGTAAGCATTTGCACTAAAATGCAGCTCCCACCAATGAAACTTGCACGCTACACCGACTTAACTTCACCTCCACAAGAGGCATAGCTCTTAAGTCAACGTAATTAGGTTGATGCAGTGTCAGTGTAGACATTGAGCTGCTTACATTGATTGCTGCAGCTTTTCAGAAGCCTACCTATCCCCAGACCTCTGTAATCATAATAACTAAGGGCCTGATCAGTAAGTGCCGAAGCCAATTGAAAGAATTTCACTGACTTCATCGAGTGTTGAATCAGATCCAAAGTGCCCAATCACTTCTGTTGGAGAGATGGACACTGTCCAATACCGATATAATGAATACACGTATACTTTCTGCTGCTTATAAAACACACAAAATACACCTATAATTTCAGCCTTTGGTCTTCTTTAATCAAGTAGGCTCTAAATACACTATACTCTATAAAAATAGTTTTCAACCATGAATTACGGCTAGAAATTAAAACCAAAATGTATTTTTTTAAAAAGGACTGTGCTTCAAACTGGCCTAGAATAACTTGGAAACTTTAAATTCTTGTTGAGATTAGCAGGTGTGTAATAAATTATGACTGCAATCCATGGAAGCACATTTAGTCTTGGTTACAGATTGCTATGTTTGTTCATTTTAAACTCAGTTTTATAGCTATTTTTAAGCTATACAAAATAGTGATTTCTAGTAGAAAAACAATGAAGATCATCTCACTTTTGACAGACATAATAAACAATACCTGCTAGATAACTGCAACAGTAGTTTTTTATATAAGTATAATGAAAAGCAGAGGGAAGACAAGCTTAATTTTTTTGTCTTAAAAATTTGTACTTGGACAGCAAGTATTTGGAAAGCTATAGAGTTATTATTGTTATGAGATGGTTACAGTGGAGCAAAAGGGAATGAACAGAGAATCAGCATATCAGAACATTTTAAAGGAGAGCTTTACACTGGAGACAAGGGATGTCATAAACATACAGCTAAGGGTAGCATAAAATCCCTGCTTTACCTGTAAAAGGTTCAGAAGCTCAAATAACCTGGTTGGCACCTAACCAAAAGGACCAATGAGGGGAGAAGATACTTTCAAATCTGTGGGAGAAGGTTTTTGTTTTGTCTCTTTGTGTTGTTCTGTCCGGGTCAGTGAAGAATCAGGGCAGGGAAAATACATCTCCCAAAGACATATCTAAACTAAGCATCTAAGATTACAAATTGTAAGTAATAGGAAAAAAATGTGTTAGATTATCTTTTGTTGTATCTTGTAAATTTTCCCTATGCTAAGAGGGAGGTTTATTCCTGTTTTTTTGTAACTTTAAAGTTTTGCCTAAAGGGGAATCCTCTGTGTTATAACTCTTATTACTCTGTAAAATTACCTTCCATCCTGATTTTACAGAGGTGCTTCTTTTACTTTTTTTCTTTATAATAAAGTTCTGCTTTTAAGAACCTGATGGGTTTTTAGTGTCCTAAAAACCCAAGGGCTGGTCTGTGCTCATTTTGTTAATCTATTTGGTTGGTATACTATTCTCAAGACTCCCCAGAAAAGTGGGTGAAGGGGTTGGGGAGATATTGGGGGAAACAAGAACTCCAAGTGGTTCTTTTCCTTAAATCTTTGTCTAACTCACTTGGTGGTTGCAGCAGTACTCATCCAAGGACAAAGATGGATTTGTGTCTGGGGGAAGTTTTAACTTAAGCTGGTAAAAATAAGCTTAGGGGGTCTTTCATGTGGGTCCCCACATCTGTACCCCAGAATTCAGAGTAGGGAGTATCATGATGAGTGCAAGCTGGTTAGACAGGTGCCTCTATTCTCCATTTGACAGATGCTCTCTCTTCCCAGGACTTTTTATTTTCTTTTTCAATTATGTTTAAATTCCATCCAGTCAGATTTTCTTATAATTTATACTACCTGGAATTTTAAATCAATTAGGATTCATGATTTTGAGAATATCCAGGTCTAAGATTTCCACCCATGATATTAGAACTGTTCCTGAATTCCATACCACCTCTACTAACTTTAAACTACAAAAATTAAACAAAATGTGTTTCTCATACTGCATTTCAGTCATATTCCAAACTGGCATTACATTAAAATTACTACAGTCGGGCCTCGATTTACACAGTGGTTATGTTCTCGAAGAAACACTGTGCAAATAGAAATTGCGTAAAAAGATACGAAGAGTCTATGGGAAATAAGGGTTTAGGTTCCAGGCTCACAAGATGACCTCCCTAATATATCCAATACAGGTTTTCTTAAAAAAAATTAATGAAATTTAAACTTGCTACTGATCTTTCCTGATGTTGAGGGTAAACGTGATAGGATAATAATGCTGATGTTGTTAAAGTCAGAACTCTGAGGGGTCATCTGGGGAGGCCAGGGAGTGTGGTGCAGTGGCATAGACACGATGGGACACTTGGGTGGGGCCCCACTTCGGATGGGTGGGCAGGGGTGGGGGAGATGAGACAGGCGGGATTTGTATCACCTCCCCTCACCCTCTCCAGCCGGCCATGTGTGGGGCTATGGACACTCTGGCCAGGGCTCCCCTTGGGCCCCAGGCGCGCACCCAGGGAGTGGGGCCAGGGCATGAGGGCATGACCACTTCCCAGCTGGAATGCTGGGCAAGCAGAGTGGGGTAAGCACCTGTGCCCTGACTCCACTCCCCGGCTGGAATGCCGGGTGGGCAGGGCACACCCCCAATCCCCTCCCAGGCAGGAGCGCCAGGTGGAGCAGGGCTTGGGGCATGGGGGCTTACCCATGCCCCAACCCCATTCCCCGTTTGGAATGCTGGGCAGGCAGAGTGGGGCAAGCCCTCGACCCCGCTGCCTGGCTGGAGCATGGGGTAAGTGGGCCGAGAAGGCAAGCACTAGGGCTGGAGCAGAGCTGGAGCTGGATGGGCCTGGATGCTCAGGGCCAGTCCCACCCGTGGCTACAGAGTGGAGTTGGTGGCAGAAGACATGTGAAGAAAAATAAAGCAAACAAAATAAACAAACCTGATTATGGTCAATTGTTTGGCTTTCTTTTGCATGTCTTTGTAAATTTCCCTGTAAGGAGTCAACACACCTTCAAGCTCTCTCTTGAATTTCAAGCTATGTTCCATGAATGGATCCTCAGCACACACACAAAAAAAAAGGTCTCCAAGTTCCTTGGCCAATTGAAAAGCCTTATCCAAACTCTCCATTGTCAGCTGCAGCTTTGGTGCCACCTCCTCACTGTCCTTGTTACTGGTGCTTGACTGAATCAGCTCCTCCAGCTCTTCCTTGTTGACCTTGGTAGTGTGGGACTCCAGTAGCTCCTCTATCTCCGTTGCCTGCAGACTGTCAAATCCCTGCCCTCCCACACGACAATCCAGCTCTGTAATTTCTTCCACCTCACATCACATTTCGGGGAAGCCACGAAAATCATTCACTGTCTTTCGCCACAAGTTTTTCCAACTATTTTTCTACTGAAGAACAGCTAGCCAAAATCTCAAAAGGTAATAAAATGTTTAAGTACATCAGAAGCAGGAACCCTGCTAAATAACCAGTTGGGCCCCTGGATGATCTAGATACAAAAGGAGCACTTAAAAATGATAAAGTCATTGTGGAGAAAGTAAATGAGTTCTTTGCTTCAGTCTTCAAGGCTGAGAATGTTAGGGAGATTGCCAAACCTGAGCTGGCTTTTGTAGGTGATAAATCTGAGGAATTGTTACAGATTAAGGTGTCAGTAGAGGAGGTTTTTGAATTAATTGATAAACTTAACAGTAATAAGTCACCGGGACCTGGTGGCAGTCACCCAAGAGTTCTGAAAGAACTCAAATGTGAAATTGCAGAACTATTAACTATGGTTTGTAACCTGTATTTCAAATTGGCTTCTGTACCCAATGACTGGAAGATACCTAATGTAACGCCAATATTTAAAAAGGGCTCTAGAGGTGATCCCAGCAATTACAGACCGGTAAGTCTAACATCAGTACCGGGCAAATTAGTTGAAACAATCGTAAAAAATAAAATTGTCAGACATCTAGAAGAACATAAACTGTTCGGCAAAAGTCAACATGATTTCTGTAAAGGGAAATCATGTCTTACTAATCTATTAGAGTTCTCTGAAGGAGTGAACAAACATGTGGACAAGGGGGATCCAGTGAACTTAGTGTACTTAGATTTCCAGAAAGCCTTGACAAGGTCCCTCACCAAAGGCTCTTATGTAAATTAAGTTGTCATGGATAAAGAGGGAAGATCCTTTCATGGATTGAGAACTGGTTAAAAGACAGGGAACAAGGGTAGGAATAAAAATGGTAAAATTTCAGAATGGAGAGGGTAACTAGTGGTGTTCCCCAAGGGTCAGTCCTAGGACCAATCCTATTCAATTTATTCATAAATGATCTGGAGAAAGGGGTAAACAGTGAGGTGGCAAAGTTTGCAGATGATACTAAACTGCTCAAGATAGTTAAGACCAAAGCAGACTGTGAGAACTTCAAAAAGATCTCACAAAACTAAGTGATTGGGCAAACAAAATGGCAAATGAAATTTAATGTGGTTAAATGTAAAGTAATGCACATTGGGAAAAATAACCCCAACTATACATAACAATGATGGGGGCTAATTTAGCTACAACTAATCAGGAAAGAGATCTTGGAGTCATCGTGGATAGTTCTCTGAAGACGTCCATTGCATGTGTGCAGTTTGGCAGTCAAAAAAGCAAACAGGATGTTAGGAATCATTAAAAAAAGGATAGAGAATAAGATGGAGATATATCTTATTGCCCTTATATAAATCCATGGTACGCCCACATCTTGAATACTGTGTACAGATGTGGTCTCCTCATCTCAAAAAGATATACTGGCATTAGAAAAGGTTCAGAGAAGGGCAACTAAAATGATTAGGGTTTGGAACGGGTTCCCATATGAGGAGAGATTAAAGAGGCTAGGACTTTTCAGCTTGGAAAAGAGGAGACTAAGGGGATATGAAGAGGTATATAAAATCATGAGTGATGTGGAGAAAGTGAATAAGGAAAAGTTATTTACTTGTGCCAATAATATAAGAACTAGGGGCCACCAAATGAAATTAATGGGCAGCAGGTGAAAACAAATAAAAGGACGTTCTTCTTCACACAGCACACAATCAACCTGTGGAGCTCCTTGCCTGAGGAGGTTGTGAAGGCTAGCACTATAAAAGGGTTTAAAAGATAACTGGATAAATTCATGGAGGTTAAGTCTATTAATGGCTATTAGCCAGGATGGGTAAGGAATGGTGTCCCTAGTCTCTGTCTGTCAGAGGGTGGCAATGGACGGCAGGAGAGAAATCTTTTGATCATCACCTGCTAGGTTCACTCCCTCTGGGGCACCTGGCATTGGTCACTGTTGGTAGACAGGATACTGGGCTGGATGGACCTTTGGTCTGACCCAGAATGGCCATTCTTATACTCTTAACATGCGTTGATTGATGATGAAGGCTTTATTTCATCCAGAGACTCTTTTATATTTTTAACACACTCTGCTATGGTGTAATCCTCCCAGCACTGTGTCACTGTTAAGCTTGGATCACTGTCCATAGTGTCTAGGATGTGGCGAAAGGTGTGGCGAGAGTAATAAACTTTAAAAGTTGCAATGATACCTTGGTTAAGGAGCTAGAGGAAGTGATGCGGTGTTTGGAGGCAGAAAATCCACCTCCAATTTGGGCTGCACAGCCTGAAGGCTTGCAGTGTGGCCTGGAGCATTATCAAGGATCCGTAGGACGTTAAATGCCAGGTTCTTTGATGCCAGGTAGTGTTCTACTTCATGCACAAAACAATTATGAAACTAGTCCATAAAAAGCACTGAAGTGACCCACACATGCCGATTAAACCTCCAAAACACTGGTAGCTGATATTTATCTTTGGCCTTGAGTGCACGGGGGTTTGGGGCTCAATAAAGGAGCATTGGCTTTACTATAAAATCCTTCATTGCATTTCCACATGAGAAGGATAAATTGGTCTTTCGCAGCCTTGTAACCTGGAACAGATTTCTCATCTTTTGAAAGAAAGGTTCTCTTTGGCACCTGTTTCCAAAATAGGCCAGTTTCATCTGCGTTAATAACCTGGCTTGTAACCTTTCTCCTCAATGAGTTCGGCCAGCTCGGGTGGAAACTTGCTGTTGCTTCATGTTCTGAGGTGCACCTTCACTGACCAATTTAACATTATGCAGCCCATAACTCCTTTTGAACTTCTCAAACCATCCCTTGCTGGCTATAAAAGTATATTCCTTGCTACACTGCTCTTCCCCAAAGTTGACACAGCATCCTGTTTTAAGTGATCATACAATTTCTTTGCTTTTTATCTAATCACTGGCCCATCCAATGGAACTCTTTTCTGTGTTTGGTCCCCAAACCACATGTTCATTGCTTTCTCCATCTTATGTATGGTAGTATCACAAGTATAGAATGACATTTTAGCAGCTTTAGGTGCATTTGCAGCAACACTTGCTCTAATTTTTGCCTCATTTCTCTTCACTATACGCACAGTCGACTCATTAAGGCCATAAGCCCTAGCTACAGATGATGAACCTTCACCCTTAGCGAACTTATCCAACATTTCCATTTCTGTACTAAAGACAATCCTTTTTTTCTGCTTCTTCACATGTGATGTACCACTTTTTGAGCCACTTTCTCTCAATTTCCTCTTTGAGCTTATGGTAAACACTTATTAAGGGTGATAAATAGCAGGTAAAGGCAAATGGACAAAGTGATGTTTACGAGACAATATCCGATCACACAGAGGAGCGTGGTGGTGCGGGGGGGTAGGAAGCACCCAGCTGATTCTAGACACATATGCTCATCTTGGCGACCGCGCTGCACCATGTAAAAGTGAGTCCATACCATGTACAAATAGAAAGGGTCACAATTAATTGACCGTGCATAACTGAAACCATGCAAAAAAATACCATGTAAATCGAGGCCCGACTGTAATCAAAATTCAGTGCAGAGCTCTGAATAAGAACACAAACTGACACTTTGTAGCACTTTCTGAACTGACACAGGGGCCACAATGCAGGCTATTAAGTGTGCTGTGACAAAAGTTTGCACATAAGGAACATCTGGAGAATGAGTTGGATTTTTCATTTTATACCGTTTGGGTGACTTTAATATTTTCCTTTTATCAAAATGTTCAGCCTGCAGCTAACTAATACATGTCAAATTCTGATGTCAAGAACAGAATGCCTTCTTGGTGGTAACGTCAAATTAGGAAAGTCTAATAATAAATCACATGTATTGTACAGGCTTCCAAAGTACGTAAGAGTGGGATCCTGACTGCTGTTCAATGCCTGTAATTCCTACTGAAGCCAATGGAATTGGAGGGTGCTCAGCACCTACTAGGACCAACCTGTAAGGTACCCTGGTGAAGCTTGGAGAATACACTGTATATTTATAAGATAATTGCACATTTGGAATGTAGATGTATTCCCAGCATAGTTCTCTCTCTGATTCACACACAGAGATAATAGAAACTACAGATTGTTATGTCAAAACTCACAGAATCATAAAATGTAGGGCTGGATGGGACCTGAAGAGGTCATCTAGTCCACTCCCCTTTGCCAGACCAAACATACCTATACCATCCTTGACAGGTGTTTGTACTATCTGTTCTCAGAAACCTTCAGTGAGGGGGATTCCACAACCTCCCTTGGTAACCTATTCCAGTACTTAACTAACCTTATCATTAGAAAGTTTTTCTAATTCTAACCTAAGTTTCCCTTGTTGCAAATTAAGCTGATTACTTCTTATACTACCTTCAGTGGATATGGAGAACAACAGATCATCATCTTCTTTGTAGCCCTTAACATATCTGAGGACTTCTCAGGTCCTCCCCTTTCGTCTTCTTTTTTCAAGACTAAACATGCCCAGTTTTTTTTCCCCACTTTTCATCACAGGGCAGGTTTTCTCAATATTTTAATCATTTTTGTTGTTCTCCTCCAAATTATCTCCAGTTTGTCTACATCTTTCTTAAAGTGTGGTGCCGACAACTAGACACAATAGTCCAGCTGAGGCCTCACCAATGCTGAGTAGAGTGAAACATTTACTTCCCATGTCTTTATTATATTACTCCTGTTGATATACCCCAGAATGACATTAGCCTTACATATTTTTACCTCTACTGCAGTAAGGAAAACAAAATAATCTATTATATATAATATACGTACTACTAACATTATACACTTCATATAATACAACTATAGGGTTAAACTGCATTTATCATGTTCCTTTGACCACTTTACTTCTTACCCTTATTTATCCATTAAAAGCTTTTAGTGCATTGTTTCTTTTATTCTACTCTTTGAGAAAGGTATTTTTACTGTATCCTTTATTTGTAATTTAAAAACAATGCTATGTACCTTTCATTATGGCAGATGTTGTGGATCGGTTTTTCAGAGACAATAAAAGGAGAGAATGTCACATAGAATTTGTTTCTAAATTGTGCAAAACTCAAAGTGAAGCAAGTATTTTTTCTTAAGAAATATAGGCATTTAAGACTTAGTAATATAAAATTTCCATTTGGATTTTTAAAAGAGAATTAGGCTATGTCTACACTACACAATTTTGTCGATGGAAGTCAGCTTTTGCTGAAAAAACAGCGGCGGTATACACACTGTATTTAACTCTCCTGCTACACTGACATAATAAAGTCACCTGGGTGAGAAGCAAAGAGCATTTGCGACAAAGTCAGAGTGACGTAGTGTCAGTGTAGACAGTGCGTTGCTTATGTCACCTCCAGGAGGTGTCCCACAATGCTCTGGTCACCGGTTTGAACTTCACTGCCCTGAGGCCAGGTACACAGGCAGGCACCCCTTCCCCCTTAAAGGCTGGGAATTTTTGAAATTCCTCTTCCTGTTCACTAAGCATGGACAGTTCACACTGCATCTTCCCAGCTAACCCTGCCAGGTCCCAGCAGGAAATACGCTCCCGCCTGGAGTACACCAGAGTTGTTGGATCTTCTAGGTCTACGGGGAGAGGAGGCTGTGCAGTCACAGCTCCGCTCCAGCTGTAGGAACTTTGATACCTACCTTCGGTCCAAAGGCAGGAAATTTTGTGAGAGTAGCTAATTTCATGAGATCATCATGAGACTGGTCAAGCACCGGGCTGCCCAAGAGATAGTCCTGGCAGCTCTAAATTGTCCCCTTCTGAACAATCACACTCTGAAATAAAGACATGCATATTAAGTGACTCTGATGAATGCTTGAGCAATGGTTGCGAAGGGATTTTCTGACAGTCTCTGGTTTTGTCACAGAAATAGTGAGTATTGGAATAAGCTAACTGATTATTTAGAAAAAGTATGATATTTTAAAATTGCCACATGGATGCTTGCTGATCCTATACACAGTCAGTTACTGAAGATTTAACACAACTTTTTAGAAGGTGATTATTTTTATGTTTGGTGCAAAGTGACTTTTGTAAAGAAATCTGCAAAGTAAATTGACATCAATGATGAATGACTGGTACAGAAATATAGCAGACGTTTTTGCAGACTGAATAGTTAGGGTCAGATTTACACACTTTTTTACTGATGTCAAATCAATGAGTATACTAAAAGCTCTTTTTAATATCAGATGCTCAGTAAATACCTTTAGGAGTGTACTTTTCATTTTCTCAAGTAAAATTCACTATGTGGCAACAATCTTGCAATCCTCTGGCCAACTGTCTTTATTCTAACTATTAACAACTACTGTAAGAAAGGAAGTAAACTGTGGAGTCTCTAAAATGAAATAAAATAGAAGGCAACAAAATCTTCAGCAGATTCCTATCTTGTAAATAAATATTGTAAAAAGAGGCAAGTTATGGCCTATAATGAGTATATACAAACCTCAGCAACGAACTTGGTCTCAATCCTGCAATGTATGATGTGAGGGAATTGCTGCTTCTGCATGCCACATGCTGCAGGATCAGGGCCTTTGTCTTGTAAAGCTATTGTAAATAATAACTGCACAGTATATCACTTTCATTAAATGTCTTTTCACAACATTTCATACATACCTGCTCCAATCTACATCTAGAATTAATTTTTAAAAATACCCTTTAAGTTGGTGCCATTCAACCCAGTCTCTTTTGGTGAACATGATGAGGGTATTTCTTCACTGCAGTATTAACCTGAATTATCGACACTCGAGTTAGCCTACCTTAAGTGAGAGTGGCCACACTGCAAAATAACACTCACTGCTGTGTTCACTCAGATGAGGAGGTAAGACTTTTGGGGGCATATCTCAGGCTTCTTTACATTGTAGTAAACTCTAGAAATTCTTTCCCAGTGAATTGTAGGAGACCTTGTCTCTCATTTCTGCACACACGGGGAAGTGTGGGAAGGGATCTGAATGGCTAGCAGCACTTGCCTGGAGCTAGCCTTTATACTGTACGCTCTTAGGGGCAGAGACTGTCTATTGCTCTGTTCGTACACTGCAGAGTGGTTGTCTCCTGCTAACACAAGCTCTGCTAACTCTAGCCTTTACCCCCACTAGACCAGCCCACTTGAGATACAAGCTCTACCATATTCAAGAGTGTTAGTGTGTGGACAAGACATGAATTTGAGGCAAAACTCAAGTTATAACGCAGAAGTTAACCTTGCAGTGAAGAAAAGTCCTTAGGGCCTGATTAACCACTACATTACTTCAGCTTTAAGCCAGGGCAATACACTGATATCACCTAGACCCATAAACCATTAATCACTTGTGGAAGCCTGGATATTTTAGTGAAAATGATAAATAATCCTTTCCTAGCCCTGCATGGGAAGTACATTAGAGATCTCTTGTACGAAACTAGGACTTGGTGAAACCATGAAAAAGCAATTAAGTAATTTGCCCGCTGCTCAAGGAGTCAGCATCAGGATTAGTACAGAGTTCCCATGCCAGTTCTCATACCACTAGATTAGACCACACTTCTTTGCAGAGAGCAGTAGAACTGTGACTGTCAAAATAGAAACCAAAACCATGACTTTTTACTACCATTACTAAATCTTCTCTCAAAGGATAAAACAACTCTCAATGTAAAGAGTGCCAGTTAACATACCCTGACTGGGGTGGGGGGCAAGCAGACAAAATGATGGTCTATTATAGTTATTTTTTCTCCTAACACTTGGATGATTAGTTATTTTCAATGTTCATATCATTGCCACAGCCCCACATTCTTGGACCTTGTGACTATTAAATGGATAGATTTGGGCTTATTTGACATTATTTATTAATTTGATGTTTTCATGAACTCTGTGGTTTGTGTTCCACTGTACTGATTGAAATTTTTAAAAAAAACGAATTATAAACACATGAAACTCTATAGCAATACAAAATTGTATTTGCATAAGAATTTTCAGCACTACCTCCATGGGCAATGCAATTTTTATAGCATTGATCCTGGAATATAGAGGTAATAAGTACAATTATTTTTCCTATATATTGTATAATTATTGCTTTAACGAATCTAGGTCATGAGAATTAATGAAGTTTAGTCATCAGCTAACCATATGGAATAAAGTGGTGGAAATGTGTAAACCTTAGTCTTAGGGATGCTACGTATAAACTGAAAAGTGTTTATCAGAAAAACATAACAAAATCTGCATACATGCTAATCTTCTTACCTCAAATAAAATGTCGCATGATCAGATATATCAGGTTTCAGTAGTGTATGTATTAACACCATAGCAAATACGTGTTTGTTATACATTACCATAGCAAAATATTGCTAGGTATACCTAATTTTTCTCTTGATAACCCCACTCCATCTTCCCAGTCATTAATATTTGTGCTTTATGGTGACGTTTATTACATAAGATGACACTAGAGGAAATAGGAACTGCAAGTTGTGTTGGTCTACTGCTAGAAACACTCTGCCTCAAATATATGGTGTTTAAATCTATTTCTTTCTCTCTAATGAAATCCAAGGTCAATTCCCAAGGAGAAATCATATTTGATGGGGGTCCTCCTGGTGATATCCTTTTATACAGGTATTTGTATATACAGGATCTGAATCTGCTCAAATTTAAACTGGGTTTATACCTGTGCAACTCCATTACTACTGATGTACACCAGTATAGGAACAGAATCAGGCTCGGGATGTTTAATTATGTGGTTGAAGAACACCCAACACCTATCTCTTTGTCTCAGATTTTGCCTGAAGTTCATGTGTGCGTGCAGTGGAGTCAGAGGAGGGCACAATGATCCTTCTTCCCAATTTACACAGTCCTCACAAGGACATGATAGAATTGCCATTGCTGTACTTGGAGGACATCAGGGACCGTTCCCCCAAATGGCCACAGAAGAAGCAAGCCTATGGCTCTATACACCCAGTTCTTCTCTATGAACCAGCTCATGGAGCTGGCTGTCTGGCCTAGAGGTACTGAGCTACACCACACACACAGATGTAGCATCAAGGCAATTCACAGCACACTGTACACCTGTTAGGCTTGGTATCCAGCTCTGGCGTGGATGTCAGTTAACCCTGGTAAAAATGATTAACAGTTTGCATGTCTTCAGTCTCAGAGATGCAAAGAGGCATTTCCCTAGGCTCTACAGCGCCTAGCTTGAACCCTCCTGTATAACATAATATGAAATGAGCATGGAATTAGACCATGTTATTGTAAATTAAATTTAGATAGTAACCGTACATCTACTCCACTTAGCCCAAGAACAAGAAGATCATGTTCTCTTAATCTTTGTTTGAATAACATGTACTGCTTCAGAAAGTTGAGTTTCCAAGTATATTAATTGAAGACATAATCCCATTTAATTAACATTATGTACACCAAAGTTTACACCATCTTGATTTAAAAAGCAGAATCCCATTCTGGAATTTCCTAAACATGTTTTACATATTATGATGCATGCCTGGAACCAAATATATAAGAGGCACAAAATTAAGCTAACTGCAGTATATAAAAATACTCAAAAAATATAATTTTCTCTGTTGTGCTCTTTATTGCTAAAATCTAATACTTCTCATCTTTTAGTGGTTTTCCCACTTCAATTTCCATTCATCCTAATTTATCATAAAATTAAATAGTAGTTACTGTTCCTTTAAGGTTTAGGAGTGAAACCATCCTCATTCAGTACTACCACGGCAGGTTTCCTAGATTAATACTCTGGCAGTAGGGGGAGCAATCACAGAGCGGGAGGGAGGGTTTGGGTAAAGCAGTCTGGGGACTTCTAAACAAACAGATGGTGCTGACTGATCTCAGCACCCTAGGCTGGAGTTTCATGATTAATAGGCTAGAACCTCCTGCTCCTCCCTATGGTAAGGGCTCAAGTGGGCAATTGTGAGGGGTTACAGCCAGCCTCTTTTTCAGAATCAGAAGAGCAAAGCACTGGACATGAAGGGGTCTTTATAAATAGGAGCCTTCCTGAAAAAGGAAGCCAGTTGGGGCTATGGGTCTCTCCAACAGGCAATTGTGTATTTTATTCTATTGTGTATTCTTTGCAAAGACTTTCAGGCAGATCTCTCTGACAATGGACTCTGATATAGTTTTATTACTGTGGGGGAAATGAACTGAAGCCCAGAGCAGGAGGAATTTTGTTACAAATCCCAGAGATGTGCATTTTATTTTCATGCCGCGCCTGACACAGGCAGTAACAAATCAAAAGGAGACAATGTGTGTGAAGTTAAGTGTAATATACATATTTCAGTTTCTATTCTCCTTAATAAAGTCCATAATAGATTTCCTGGTAGCACTGGAAGTTCACATATTACAGATCCTACTCATGCCCACCCTGCTGCATTTAATATGATGGGAATTTTATATTATATTTAAATCAAGACAAGATAGAATGTGCAGATAGTCCTGGAGTTTTACTAGTGGTGCTACTGATAATGCACCCTGCAGTAGTGCCTAGGGATGCCAGTTATGGACCAAGGCCCCATTGTGTTAGGAGCTGCACAAATATATAACAAAGACAGACTTCGGCCCAAGGAGCTTACAATCTAAGTAGGTGTGCCGCTTTTCACTCTCATGTCTATTACAGAAACAGGAGGTGAATTCATGCATCAGTTGATGAGGCTGTCAGAATGGCTTAAGTGTTTGTTGGACAAAAGTTTCTTATTTAAATTCACTGTAGAGCTTTTCTGGTGTGAGTGAGCCTGTTTGTCAGAGAGTGAATGGGCACTGCTGTGAAAAAAAAAAAATCACACTTTTATTCTTCTCTCATACTAGTTTTCCTGTTTGAGGGTCTTAGTCTGCCATTCTTGCTCAGACGGTTCCTATGGGGGTCAATCATAGAACTGCCAGGACAGGAACAGTGTAATCAAGAACATTTAACTTCCCCTTCTTCCACCAAAACATCTGCGCAGATGGAGGGGTGGGTAGCATGGAGGGTACTTGGCCCAGATACAGATTTATAACCCCATCTTGACTAGTTTATGATTAATTTGAGGATAATTTACCCAAAATCCTACAATTTATCAAGGAGTGTATGGGAATAGAGTGGTTTAAATAGTTTGTGAGCAATATATTGGTGCTCACTATCCTAGATTGTGGAAGCTGGTTAAAACCACTCTGAACAGCAGTATAGCTAGGCCTTGCATGTCTGCCTATATTTAGCAAACATTGTTTTTTGGGGGACCTGACTGTGCTCATGTGGTTTCTTCATATTGTTTTTGTTGCATAAAGAGCAAAAGGTACAACAGGCACTTATTACCTTTCAACAAACAAAATAATACTGATATTGTTCTTTGTGTGTGCAAGATAAATGGGCAAGATTCTTTTACCTGTACTCATAGCAATTAGCATCTTACTCCAGGTAGGTCAAGGTACTATTCAGTGTAATTAAGGGTATCAGAATCTGGCCCAAAGTGTTTAAATTGTCAGGCTGGCAGAGTTTCCAAAAGCTGTTCAGTAGCCATGTATCCCTGGGAGTTCCTTCTCCACAGCTTTTGTCCTTGAAATCATTCAAAGCAGAAAGTCCCATTAGGCTAAATAAATGTAGCCTTCAATAAGAACTGTGTTGGAAAGTGTTCAAATAAATCCTCCTTCCTGGATTAGCCAAAACAGTCTCAGATAATTTGGTTTTGTGGAGAAACTTTGAAGAGGTTTTGATTAGGTTGTTCTGCTGCCAACCTTTGTGCCGCTTCACCTCCTCACTCCTTTCCTAACAGGGAGTCATTTTAATAGAGCAACCTAATAACCAGGAACTATATTATCAAACTGGTGAGATGCAAAATTTTACTAATAAGTGCCATGCATAACATCACCCCAAACACTGTGCTTGTATATGGCATCCCCTTACTCCCCCATCCATTGTCCGGTAGACGCAGGGGGTATTAATTTATATTGTAGGTCTTCTGGTTCAAGGACTTGTTTTTTTGCATGTTTATACAATTCCTACCATGCTTTTGGACACTATATAAATAACATTATTTTAAAAATCAGTTCCTAAAGGCCACACATAAGGAAAAAAGAGGCTATGCAATAGCATCCTATACCACTGAACAGCCGAAAACCTTCCCTTTCACAAAACAAATCTGGTGGAAATGCAATGTAGGGAAAAGGGTGCTGGCCTACTGAAAATAGATGGAGTCAGGGAACGACCACTATATGCAGCATGATCCCCTTGCAATGTGACACAAGTTCTGAGATAATGATAAACTGTGCTAGAAACTGATTATAACAATATTAGCTTTCTCAGAACAAGCCCACAATACACACCTTGATTTCTGTTATTACGAATAGTTCTGGAAGTGCCAAAGATGTGCAGGCTACTTTTTTTTTTTTTTAAATGGCCGCTAATATTGGGTGAATCTCAGGTTGGGCTCCCAAAATTAGAGACCACTTTTACAAATTTTTGCCAAAGATCAGTTGATTTTGTGGCAATCTGTTTGGCATGCAGATGTTAGGTAATGATATAATACAACCTACTGCTCCAAATTCCAGCAGATTTTGTTATGTCAGCTTTCTCTATGTTGTTCTGTGTAAAAGTGGAGCACACATGGCCACAGTTGGTAAATTTTCATTTGAACAGAGGGAAAGAAAGGCAAATAAGTTAGAAAGTTAGCCTCTCTGTGTCAGTTTCGACAGAAGCTTCCGTACCCGATTACAGAATTGGTAGGTAAAAAAAAGAAACAAACTACAAATATAAAGCTGAAAAAATACAAAAACATAATATAAATGATCAGGCAAAATGGAATCTTTTCAATGTATTTAAGAACTGTTGTGGTTTTACACAGTTAAGAAGAAAACCAACAGCCATTGAGTTTTGCACCTGATTTCCGGAATCACGTAATCCATGCCAACATACTGAGTTTATTATTATTATTTTGTTAAATGAGGATGGTAGAATGAAAAGGTGCCATTAAAACAGACAACCAGATATCCTGTAGTACTTGCATTCAACAGCAGAGTATTGTGTGTCAAAGCCATGTTATGATAAGACATCCTTAGGTCTAAGTTGCCACTGTAGTTCTCCCACAATAAAATCTGAGTATGTTTGTGACTATCTAAGCTGCAAAGCAGTGGAGAATGTGACCAAATTTTTGCTCCATAAGTGTAATAATTTTAATGATCTTTAATAAGATATAACTTGGATTATAGTTTTAACATATACCTTGTGTATTTGTAAGAACAAGACTATAAGTCAAGAGCTGACAATTCGTCTGTTATGAATTATATCATGGCACAGTAACTCATTTGAGTGTCCTACTGCAATTATAAAATGCATCACGGACAGGATTTTTAAATTCTATCCCTGTTAATATAATTGGTTCTGAGCAGGGAATTACTGTATTTGTAGTGATGTAACAGTTCTGAATTCCAGATTTCCAGGCAGAATACTTAATTTCTCTTGGCCAAGAGACAATAATCGGTCAGATGTCAGCTGGTGTAAATCGGCATAACTCCGCTGTTTCAATACATTGACTTCAGTGTAATCATTGATTTACACCACATGATCTGGGCCAATAAGAGTAATTTCACAGTCCAGTACTCAACATCCTACACAAGGATGTAATCAGCATTTGCTACACCTAGCACTACACTTGTTGCTTTTTATGTGGTTTGTGGTGGACTAGTGACAGCTAATTATAGAGACAATCAAGACCAGTGCAAGCCAGCCCCTGGAAGACAACCACATTTAGAGGCCGATCCTGCATATCAAATAGGTAACACTCCTGTTTACCTCAGGAATGAATTATATAAGAATTAACCAGCCCAACAACACACTTAACCAGGAGTGTATTATTATAGATTGGTTGATTAACTGTTATACATTTTCAAATGTACAGCCTCAATGTCAATTGAGGTAACTATGCAAACCAGGGTAGATAATTCACAGTACCCGAGTGTTCCCAAAAGCATGTCTAAGGGCAAGTGTTATAACTTTGACAACACTTTGCCCCTCCTACAGCTTGGCTTATTGTCAAAGCATATCATTCTGCATGATATTTCTAGCAGACATTGGTATAGGTTTGCTTACAGACCAATTACAACATAATTGTGTTAATTTTTTTCTTCTGATATAAAACTTTCCTGTTTCATAATTTTGAGACATATTTTATACTATCAACTTTATTTCCAAAAAAGACAGATCATCAAAAAGAATCATAGAAACGTAGGACTGAAAGGGACCTCAAGAGGTCATCTAGTCTAATCTGCTCCACTCATGGCAAGACTAAGTATTATCTAGAAGACCATCCATGACAGGTGTTTGTACAGCCTACTCTTAAAGAGTTCCAATGATGGAGATTCCATAAGAAGATCTCAAACATTTGTTTTTCAGTGCTGATGTAGTAAAAACTGAACTAAAAGGGAAATATAAGCCTATTATACTAGTTTAGCTCAGTTACAGAACATACACATAGCTGGCCAGGAACATGATGCTAAAAAGACCTGTTCTAAGCTGACCTTATGGCTGTAAACTAAAGAACTAGAGCCAGTATTAATTTCAATGGGCTTCTTGTGCAGGATCAAAGTGGAAATAAATTATTTTTAATTAAAAATTAAAGCTTCAACTGCAGTCTTTTACAAGATTTACATGCTCTCCCCGTTTCTTTTAAGCAGAGATTTTTCTGAGCTAGAAGAACTGGACTAATAAATATCGAGTATTTTGTTGACAAAACTTTTGTTGGCATCTGCCATGAATGGATTAATTTTGTATTTATTTTATATTATGTTATGTATACACAGTGTGAAGTGTTTGTCTTCAGCAACTGGATCAGCTAACATGTCTTAAGCAGGCTAGTCACAGTCTGAATGGAAAGCATGACAGTTAGTCCCTGGTCACCCCTTTGCTCCAGGGAGAAGATATCTGCATCAGCCCTTCACCTGGTGTGAATTACCTTCCCATCTGCATCTGCTCTGCAAGCACTTCAGGGGGCTGAGTAAAGTTTCTACTCACTGTACATCTTTCCCCGCCTACCTGCACAGGGAGAAGAGAAGGCTGCTATCCTCCCACACAGTAACCCACAATGTAGCTAGCACACACATGGAACTAGGGAGTGATTTTACTTTTCTTATGCAAGTGTGTAAGGCATCTATGAAGTTGTAGGCATCTATCACAGAAATGTGTACAAAGTAACCTACTCATACTTTGCTTAGTCTCTGCCCCAAGGAACTCATAGCCTATCTTTTTTGTTCTATGTTGCACAGTGCCTATCACTATGGGGCTTAGATCCATAACTGGTTCTCCTATGTACTATTGCAAATACAAATACTACATTTTAGTTAGCTAGTTTACTTACTATCATCATTTTGATATAGCAAAACCATGAGTTGCTTAGATTCTTGTGCAATTTTAGAGTGCATATTAACCGTGAAACAATTAAGAGGCAAATGCACTAATAATTACTTTAAGTACAGGACTCACAGTACTATAAACAAGCCTTCTAACTTTCGAGTATTATCTGAGCAGATAAAGTAAAATCATTCTGAATGTTTCTGGAAGTAGAGATTTCACAAGTGAATTAATAAGGAAACTTGGTTATCTATGCCAGCCAAGCTTAATCTTAAGCAACAGGAGCTTCAGTTTCCACTTGCAGAGAAGAATAAATTCTTTAAAAAAGATTTTCTATACAAACTGACCTCTGAAGGACAAATGCACTGAATTAATGAGATTTCATTTCACAGTATAAAATATGCTTAAGGCAATAATTTGACATCAAAGATACTGTACATAAACTGAGCGTACAGATTGCTACTCATATCTGACTTTGGTGTATCATATGACTCTGGTCTGATCTGCTACTCTCTCACTCAGCAAAATTTGACCCTCAAATTTCTTCAACACAATGGAAAAAAACTACACACATTTTTGGTTACAGTAAGACACAAAGAATGAAACACAGTGGACCCATATAATTTTGCTGCCTACTTACAGATGTTAGGTACATAAACACTCTGGAAAAATCCCATTAGATGCCTATCTGCATCTTAAAGGCCTTAAATATCTGGCACTCTTATATACCACGATGATGAACATAGTACAAGAGCCTAGAAAGACAAATTAAGTTTTCTGAAAATTGATATATATATGTGCAGATAACACTGTTGTATTAACTACTTAAAAAAATAACAGATCTGGTATTTACTTCTAGAACTATTTGATAAAGTATGGAAATAGATTAATAGGGCATAAGAGTGCCATTTATTGAAAAACATTAAAAAAAATGAAAAATTAGCTGTTTTATTCTTAAGGACTTTATAATTGATTATTATACTCTCCACAGGAGTTCATCACTCAGTACTCCCAGATTCTAAAGTTTTCTATGTTAGGGTTTTATCCTGCCACTCATTACCATAACATCAGAGCATCTTCCATGTAAAATTGGTAGCTATAGTGAAATCTGTAGTGGACTTCATGGAGTCTCTAGCACTTCTCCTGTCTTGAGGTCAAAACACTGCTTTCGGTTGGAGATTTGGTTTTGATTTTTTAGACTGTACTAATTTCCTCTTTGTGTTTTAGAGGTTTATTGGGTAACAGGGGTTTCAGTATTGAGAATTTCATTCTTATAGTAGAAAGGCTTTTTCGACGGGCACGGTTTTGCAGCATTTGATAAAAATGCTCAGACTCCGGATTCACCTCATCTCCTCTGGAAGTCTGTGCCATAGCCAGATGCCCTCACCCTACTCTCACATGCTTTGTCTACTGTTTATTTCTGCATTGTCCCACAGGAGCACAGTGGTTCATAGGTCAAAATTTGGTTTTTAACATAGCAGGGGACTGATCCACTAATTGCGCTGAAAATTAGTAGTAAGGCCTTGAACTGGCATCAGAAGGTAACAAGGAGGGACTTGAACATGGGTTTGATGCAGGGCCGGCTCCAAGCACCACTTAAGCAGGTGCTAGGGGCGGCAACTCCGGAGAGAGGCGGCACTTTCACGTATTCCACGGCAATTCGGCAGAGGGTCCCTCACTCCCGCTGGGAGCAAAGGACCTCTCGCTGAATTGCCGCAGATCACGATCACGGGTTTTTTGAAGGTTTTTTTTGGCTGCTTGTGGAAGTCAAGCCCCTGGAGCCGGCCCTGGTCTGATGTGCTCACAAAGGCCTAAGCCATGGAGAAGGTGGGCTGCCTTATTCTGTACCAGCTGAAGCTTGTGCATCATCTTCACATTCTTAGGATCTGGGGACCATTTTTTTTGTCACATTTTTGTACAGTTACCTCCACAATGGGGTCCAGACATAGACTCCCTAAAAAAAAATTTGAGGCGAAGAATGCAAACAACAACATTACAGAAAATGAGAAAACTCCCCAACACATTCCAGAAAGCTCAAGCTCCTCAGGGGAGGGATTGTGGCTTCCTACTTGTTGCAAAGAGCTGTGAACATCACTACTGCCACATAAACAATAAATGAATAATACCACCACCCATTATAGTTTTCACTCTTATCTTTGGATAAAATGTTTACTGACATACTAAAAGAAACAAACGTGCAAAACCTTCTATAAACATTTTGCAGTTTATGTCTACAAGAACAAAATGTTTACAAGTAGTTGAACATTGTTCACTAGTTAAATATTTTACTTGACTTTTTAAAATGTAAACAAGGATTTGTCATAATGACAGCCCAATCAAGATGACAAGGTTCACTGATAAACAAGCTCATACCAGTTGATATTAGCAACTAAAATCAAATTATTATTATTATTTTTAATAATCTCAGCTTAGGGTGTCTCACTTTTGATACAAATTGTCATCAGCTGGAAATATCTACGTAGAACTGATTTCCTCACTTTAGACAATACTGGCATGCACATACAAGAACAGCAATTGAGGTGACTTTGGGTAGGAACCTGATCTCAATTAACCTGCTATAAATCAAAAATAAATCTATTATATGTTTGTGTGAGAGAGACATAGCTGAAATCAACTGAACTGCCAAAGAAATATTGAACCTAGTAGAGTTCTGAACAGACCTATGACAGGTTTGAAACAAGTCTGCAGAAAAATGTGTAATATATTGAAAATACAAATACAACTGCGATGCTGGATCTTCACTAAAGCAATTATTAAGTACGTCAATCTTGATTAAATGGTTAAAGTTTGTCTGCAAGTTCCTTGTGCCAGAGAAGAAATAACTGAATATGTATAAAAAGTCACCTGAGAGTCATTTATTTAATTTTACATACTTTATCCAGAATGGTTGAACAATACAATAGCCAGAATATTTTAAGATAGAAGCAATGACTAAACAATCTTGTGCTAGGAATCTTTATACCAGAAACTGTTTAAATCAATGAAAAATAAAAGGAACAACTTTATTTTTATTCACATAATGGACTGCTGAATATTTTGTAATTCCATCACAAGTATAAAGCATTACTACTTCTCCATTGAAGAACTAAAAGATAATTGTTACTATTTTTTAAAAGGGAAAATAAACTGATTACTATAATGCAAGAAATTGAATATGGAAATTCAACAGAAATTGCTAATTTCATCAGTTTACAATTTGACATACAGCAGAAATGTTGCTGGCAAGCCACACTTAGGGTTACACAGTAGCATCCACCCACAAAGTAGTTACCTCCTGCTCCACTGTCAGAACAGATGCATTTGCAGGGATTAATGGCCAACCAGAGAGGACTGGAAATCCCTCTAGTCAGCTTGCTCTCAAGGGAAAGTTGTGTACTAAATTGCAGCGTAGGGTAATGCAGATAGTACCAGGGTTAAAATAAGACTCAAATAGGCATACTGTATATTATAAAAAGTTCAAACTGAGGCTGATGTAGATCGTAAATGGTTCTTCTTGTGTGTGTGTGTGCGCATGTGTGTGCACACATGTGCATGTAGACAGATGTGTAGCTATGAATATACCACAAAAGGCAGAAGAATTAGTATTATTAACTAAATAGTCCTGTACCGCAACCAGATTGATGCTGTCCAGGTAAAACTCCGCACTGGAAACAAAATTAAGGCTCTTGGTCTTTCTGGTGAAGAAAGCTGATTACTCAAATATTGCAGAAATAACAATACTGAGTCTCTCAACAGGTACAAATTGCATTATTTGTGAAATCTTGGAAAATGAGTGGATTATTAACACAATCAAATTTTTTCTGGGTCTCTTATTTTTAATATTTAGTATTATGTATCTGAAATAGCCTGAAATAAAATACTGACATTTAGTTGCTTAGACATCAGGTTGTTTTACATATTACAAGTTTTATCCCATGACTGTCCTTGTGCATTTTATGTAACAATGTTTCACGTGGGGGTGGGGGGTATCTGAACTATAAGTGTTATGAAGCAATATTTTATTTTAATAATATGCCAATTCTGAACTGTAAAACCATTGTATTTTGACAAACAGAACATTTTGTTTTAATAATTAGGTCAGATCCTGCATTCCTCACCCACCATAAATCAAGGTGGCCTTCAGTGACATGTTTAATTCTGATACATACACAACCCCAAAATAAAAAGTCCTGCTGGATTTCATCTCTGTTTTCTCTGCATAAGGCCACAATTCAGGAAAGCTTCTCTATCCAGGAAGGGCATTTAAGCACGTTTAAAGCAAAGCATGTGCTGAAGTGGCTTTACAGAATGAAGCTCTAAATTACAAATTAATTACCTTCTCTATATTGGTTACTTCCCTTAAGCAAAAGCCCCAGGTTGCTGCCCCTGAAGTTAGCGCTTCCATTGCCGTCAGTGGCAAAGGTACCCAGGCCACCACCAATTCCTTTCCACTGCATATACCAGTAACTTTGCCTATGACAAAAATGTCGGGTTTCTGCAAGAAATTAGTTGAAAGGCCAGGGCTTACAACGGCGGGGTCGGATCGCAAAGGCTCGCAGACCGGGCCAAGAGAAAACAATATCCAGCGGGGCTGCTGAGTGGCGCACTTGCAACACGGTTTTAACCAGATTTCTGACCCTAGATTCCGACAGCGGCTGTTAGACAGTCACCTCCCCCCGTCACTTTTTTTCAGATCACTCTGAGCGCTGCTTCAGCACAAACAACAGCTACAACCAAGGGCTGGCTGCTTTTTCGCTTGCAAAAAATAAGCCACAGCGAAATCACCGGCACCTTCTCTGTCACTTCTGGCCCTCCGCACCCCCATCATTAGAACACGTGCACAGACGGGGCCAGCCACTGACTGGGCTGGGTGGGTGAAATATCGCCCCCAGCATCACCTCCAGCCCGCACACAGCAGGTCACAGCCCAGCGCCAGGGACAGGTTCCCCCGCGCGCCCCGACCCTCACCTTGGCGGCGGCGAAGCCGTCCGGCCCGCGCAGGCTGCCGAGCAGGGCGAAGAGCAGCAGCCGCAGGCAGCCCCCGCGGGTCATTTCAGCACCAGCGCGCCCAGCCAGGCCGTCCCGCGTCCAGCAGCGGCCGCTCCGGGGCCGGGGTCTCTCGGGAGAGCCGAGGCGGAGCCGGCGAGCCCCCCTGGTCGAAGGGGGCAGTGGCTGCAGCTGCGAGGCGCCGCGGAGGGAGGCCGGGCAGGGCGGGGAGCCAGTGAGGGGTTGGGCGCCCCCGCGGCGCCGGGGGCAGACGAGCCAAGCGAAGGGGCGGGGGCACAGGCTAGCGGGTATCTCTGGCGTCTTTCCCGCAGCAGTGACTCTGCCTCCACCTGGAGTCCCTCCGCAGCAGCCCTGCCAGCAGGCCCGGGAGAGCTGCCCCTCCGCATCCGCGCCATGCCCAGCGCAGGGCTTCGTCTAAACGCTGCTACCTGGTGGGTACCGTAGCACACAGGGCGTGGCGCCGCCGCTGGTGCTGCTGCTCGGGGTTCGCTGGGACCAAGCCCTGAGTGGCTTCTTATCAGCCTCAGTGCGCCTTGCTGCGTGCTAAACGGCACAGTGTGTGAGGGGACAGCGGGGTGGGAGGCAATATCGTGTATGGAGCAGCTTTTCTGGTACCCCACGGAGATCTCGCCTTCAGGCTGAGGACCAATAGCAGCATTTGGGAACATTAATGGTCATGCTTTGATTTGAGTGATAAGGAAGAGCTGAATGCCAGTAGTTTTGGCAGTGGTCATCACTGTGGTTTAATTACCTGATAACTTCACCTCGCTTAACCATTTACTTGTTTCTAATGCAGCCAATGGCAGTATAGCTTGTCCTTTCCTGTGCTCACTATTCCTTTAATTCTTTCCACAAAATTTTTGGTTATATACACAATCTGTGTAGTACTCGTGCATAGCTACTCCCAAGCATAAAGGCTTGAAAGATCTGGGCCATATTGTGTATTGTAGTTGTTGGTCAAGAACTTTTCCTTCCAATTTTACTTAACTTTTGATTTGTGCAGGTCCAAGTCATTAAGGGCTGGGGCTGTAACTTTACAATTCAGCTCCAGCAAGGCCCAGCATGTAGCCCTGCTGCCTCAGGAGCAGGGCAGGAACCAGATTGTTAGTGCGTGCCAATCTGGCCCCTGCTGCTTTCTTGTTCTGGGGGAAACTAAATTGCTCTAGGTGTCTTGATGGTGTAATATCGCACTGCACAGGTGCCATTGTGCTAGATGGTGCATTGTGGGGGCAGATGCAAGGCTCTCCCTATTCCCTCCCTTCTTGCTCACCTAAGCATGATGGGGAGTAGCAGTGGGGGTGGTGGCAGCTGCTCTACTCCCATTCTAACTTTGGAGATGGGGGGGTGCATTGAACTCCTTACCTGCCCCTGTAGACAGGTAGCCAGGGTCACTGCTGAGCCTAAACTGATGAAATTACACAGTACAGTGGCAATTACCTGATGGCATGTAACCCATTAGATATATTCCTTTTCAGTTGATAGTCATTTCAAACCTATCTGAATATTTAAACCTTTACCACTTTTTAGAGTGTGTGTTTTGTAGTGGGTTTGGTACTGAAGTTTTAAATTAATGTAGCCCTTTTCTTTCTACCAGGTGGCTAGTGACACTTTTTTCAGTGCAACAGATTTACGGGGTAAGTGATTTGGATGCTAATTTTAGACAATCAGTCAATGTTGCACACTTCAACCAGGTGGCATTCCCTACCAAGATGAATATAGCTATTTAGTAGTACAGAGCTGTATCTCTCCCCACATCCAAGCTGTGGCCAAATCCTATTACTTGTCCCTCCACATTATTTCTAAACTCCTCTCTTTCCTTTCAGGCCTGTGGTCAAGTTGCTTATCTATGCCATAACTATAGTAATCTTATGCTGTCCAGTATCATTAATACTGACCTTGGTGCCCCACGCCTGCCACATCCATCCAAACCTTGCTACCCAAATCATCCTTCTTACCTTTTGCTTCAAGTATCTCACCTGCCTTTTCTAATCACGTCAGTGGTCCCCCATCTTCCCTCTAATTTTTCCCATGCATGTGCAGAATTGATTTTGTTATGTGCACCAATATGGAGGTGACACGTGATGCGATGAGGGGTTTGGAGTGTGGGAGGGAGCTCAGGGCAGGGGGTTGGAGCACATGGGGGAAGAGGAGGCTCTGACTGGGGTGCAGGGTGTGGGAGAGGGCTGGGGCAGAGGTACAGTGGGGTGTAGGCTCTGGGCTGGGGCCAGAGATGAGGGGTTTGGGGTGAAGGCTGCCCCAGGGCTGCAGCAGGGAGAGAGGACTTCCCCCAGCCCTCTCTTACTACAGCAGCTCCGGAGCTGGGGGAAAGCATGTTTCCCCTGCCATCACAGCTCCGGAGCTGGGGTCAAGGGGAGGTGTGATGCCCTTGATAGGCTGCTTACGTTTGGAATGCACTTGATAGGCTGCTTACCTTTGGAATGCCCTTTCCTTTGGAATGCCCATCTGAATATTTTTGCCAACCCATGTACTTTACCTCGTTTGAATACCAACTAAAAACTCACTTTTGCCATGAAGCCATGAAACAAGGAAGATATGTAACCCCTCCAAAAAAAGAGCAGGACCCAAACTATCAAGGCATATATATGCCTTACTGAGTAATCATGGGATGACCCTGCTACTCCAGTCCTTCCTTTCACTTTTCATTTCCTGTCCTATTAAATATAGACTATATGGGTAACCCACTACAGCACAGTATCTACCTTTTTCCCTTTCTAGAAGCTGGTTCACATAAGTTAAAAGCTTATTACTTCTACTTGCTAGAAGAGTATTCCTTTAGCTCAAGTGATAGCTCAGGCTTTTAGTGCTGAAAGACTTGGGATCAGACCCTGTCCAGAACCAAATGTGGGGTTATTAAATATGCTTCCTGGGGAAAGGAACATGTCCACTATATTTTGAAGCGATTGGTACATTTTTAGGTACTAAAAGTAAAAAAAATTGTTTAAGGAAACAGTTTTTAATCTTTTTATCCCAAAGACAATAATATTTTGATAGAATCCTTATTTAGAGCAAATCTGAGAAGAGCTTACAAAAATATTTTATTGTAATTTGATCTAGATACTGAAAGCCAGAGAAAATTGAATGAATTAACTTGGTAGTTAGCAGAATGAATTCAAAATTGCCAAACCACAGTTAGTCATTACTATTAAGATATCAATATTAACAATTTGAGATACTACATTAGGATATTTTATGAAATAAGAGATAAAGAAACACTTAAGGCTACAAAGTGAAGCACTCAAAAGTTTGTAAATGTTAGAATTAAGATAGGCTTTGCAACCTTAATTCTGCCCCACATGCTTTATAATGTAGTCATACATTATCTCATACTTTTTTCCTCACAGCATTCCTCCCTTATGGAGTTAGAATCATAGAATATTAGGGTTGGAAGAGACCTCAGGAGGTTATCTAGTCCAATCCCCTGCTCAAAGCATGACCAACTAAATCATCCCAGCCAAGGCTTTGTCTCTTCAGGCCTTAAAAACCTGTAAGGATGGAGTTTCCACCACCTCCCTAGGTAACCCATTCCAGTGTTTTACCACCCTCCTAGTGAAATAGTGTTTCCTAATATCCAATCTAGACCTCCCCCACTGCTACGTGAGAACATTGCTTCTTGTTCTGTCATCTGCCATCACTGAGAATAGCCTAGCTCCATCCTCTTTGGAACCCCCCCTTCAGGTAGTTGAAGGCTGCTATCAAATCCCCCCTCACTCTTCTTTTCTGTAGACTAAATAACCCCAGTTCCCTGATCCTCTCCTTTTCAGTCATGTGCTCCAGCCCCCAAATCATTTTTGTTGCCCTCCACTAGACTTTGTCCAATTTGTTCACATCCCTTCTGTAGTCAGGGGACCAAACTGGATGCAGTACTACTCCAGTGTGGCCTCACCAGTGTCAAATAGGGGGGAATAATCACTTCCCTTGATCTGCTGGCAACACTCCTGCTAATACAGCCCAATATGCCGTTGGCCTTCTTGGCAATGAGGGCACACTGCTGACTCATATCCAGCTTCTTGTTCACTGTAATTCCCAGGTCCTTTTCTGCAGAACTGCTGCTTAGCCAGTCGGTCCCCAGCCTGTGATGGTGTGTGGGATTCTTTCTTCCTAAGTGCAGGACTCTGCACTTGTCCTTGTTGAACCTCATCAGATTTCATTTGGCCCAATCCTCCATTTGTCTAGATCACTCTGGACCCTGTCCCTACCCTCCAGTGTATCTACCTCTCCCCCAGCTTAGTGTCATCTGCAAGCTTGCTGAGGGTGCAATTAATCCCATCATCCAGATCGTCAATGAAGATGTTGAACAAAACTGGCCCCAGGACCAACCCCGGGGCACTCCGCTTGATACCGGCTGTCAACTAGACATTGAGTTATTGATGACTACCTGTTGAGCCTGACAGTCTAGCTGGCTTTTTAGCCACCTTATAGTCTATTCATCCAATCCATACTTCTTTAACTTGCTATAAAGAATACTCTTGGAGATCTTATCAAAAGCTTTGCTAAAGTCAAGATATATCATGTACCCTGCTTTCCCCATATCCACCAAGCTAGTTATCTCAGCATAGAAGGCAATCATGTTGGTCAGGCATGACCTGTCCTTGGTGAATCCATGTTGACTGTTCCTGATCACCTCCCTCTCCTCCAAGTGCTTTAAAATGGATTCCTTGAGGACCTACTCTATAATTTTGCCAGGGACTGAAGTGAGGCTGACTGGTCTGTAGTTCCCGAGTTTCTCTTTCTTTCCTTTTTAAATATGGGCACTATATTTTCCTTTTTCCAATTGTCCAGGACCTTCCCTGATCACAACAAATTTTCAAAGATAACGGCCAATGGCTCTGCAATCACCTCAGCCAACTCTCTTAGCTGCGTTGGATGCATTAGATCTGGACCCCATGGACTTGTGCACATCCAGCTTTTCTAAATAGTACTTAACGTGTTCTTTCAATGCTGAGGGCTGCTTACCTCCTCCTCATACTGTGTTGCCCAGTACTGGAAGCTGACTTTGTCTGGGAAGACCGAGGCAAAGAAAGCATTGAGTACTTCAGTTTTTTCCACATCATCTGATACTATGTTGCCTCCCTCATTCAGTAAGGGTCCCACATTTTCCCAGACCACCTTCTTCTTGTTGCTAACATATATGTAGAAACCCTTCTTGTTACCCTTCTTATCCCTTGCTAGCTGCAACTCCAGTTGTGCTTTGGCCTCCCTAATTAACCTCTACATGCTCTAACAATGTTTTCATACTCCTGCCTAGTCATCTGTCCAAATTTCTACTTTTTGAGTTTAAGCTCACCGAAGATTTCACTGTTAAGCCAAGCTGGTGCCTGCCATATTTGCTATTCTTTCTGCACATCAGGATGGTTTGTTCCTGCACATTCAGTAAGACTTCTTTAAGTTCACAGTACATACCTTGCTCAGTGAATGAGGCAGCAGTTCAATATTTCTTTTTAGCTTCATCCTCCAGTACATGCCTTCATTCATTATTTAGGCTGCAGTTCAGCAAGGTACTGAAGCAGGTGTAACTTCAAGTGTACAAATAGTCCCACTGAAGTCACTGGAACTAATGATGTGCTTATAGTTAGGTATATACTTCAGGTACCTTGTAGAGTTGGGGTCTTACTGCACATCATCCAAACCCCTCTGAGTAAGAATTTGTTAATTTATTCTTTACTATGGCATTCTTCTTTGTAGACTGAGTTCCTCAAATATTATTAAATTTTCATAATTCCTCTGAGAGATAGGGAAGTATTATTATTATTCCCATTTGTTATCCCCATTTTACAGATAGGCAACTGAGCCACAAAGATTAAGGCCCAACTTTGCAAAAGAGGACACTAATTTTGAGTGCCCAACTCAAAACATTTAAGGTCTGATCTTTTCTCCCCAGAGGTGCTGAGCATTCACACTTCCCATTTAGTTCAGTTGGATGTGAGTGCTCACACTAGGTATCCAGAAAATGAGAAACACCTAATTAGTGGCTACTTCCAAAATATTTACCCTACATTACATTGAAAGTATGTAGAGAGCCAGGGATGCAACCTAGTTCTCACATGTTCCCGTAAACCATCATTTCTCTTCCAGCATCCCCTACCACATAGCAGGAGGGATAACTCAGTGGTTTGAGCATTGGTCTGCTAAACTCAGGGTTGAGTTCAATCCTTGAGGGGACCATTTATGCATCTGGGGCAAAAATCTGTCTGGAGATGGGTCCTGCTTTGAACAGGGGGTTGGACTAGATGACCTCCTGAGGTTCCTTCCAACCCTGATATTCTAGGATACTCATTGATTTCAACAATGGGACTAAGTATAGAGTAAAGTACTTCTCAGCTGGGGTTAAGGTGGCAGAATCTAATCCTAGGTTACTAAATCTGCTGCTCCAGGTCTCCAAAGGAGTCAAAAATAACTGCAAAGATGTCACATTTTTCTAATATATATAAAATATTAGTAAGAAGGAAAATTTTAATAGTTTAAGTTGTTTAAATAAAGGAAATTTGTAGATATCCTGCTCATGATAGAGGTAACATTGAAAAAAGGTATCTTGTATAAAAAAAGGGTACCTGTGAGATGTCTGTAACTATTGGTGTAGTACACTCTCAATGTTCTAAAAGTCTGGTCACTACAGAAGGCAGCTGTCATTTTCTGAGGGCAGAAGTTGATAGAAAATGTTATAGAGAAGACACATACTGTTCTGTCACAGAGGCTTTACTTTTGTTCTTCTGTGTTTGTTATAAACTATGTATTGTGGCAAACTCAGGACAACTGGCTACCAGGAGAGGGGTAGTATTAGTCCCAGAAGGCTTAAAAGGCCTCTCCCTATCCATTGAGGGGGTATAGCCATGGAAGAATAAGGTTCAACTGGAATGGGGGTTACCAGGGAATTAATTAGTTTCAGCTGGCCCCAATTGCTGGAGACCTTTTTAAACCCTACCTGGCAGGAAAGCGGGAGTGGAAGTAGAAGTAGCAGTAGCAGTGGCTGCCAGCAAGTAGGGGCAGCTGAACTCTGAAACTCTTCTTGCAAGGCAGATTGCACTCTCCCCAGAAGGAGAGGAAAACAGAGCAAGGGGCTGACTGAGAAGGGATCAGCCAGACCCTGCGCGACTGGGAAGGGCTTTTACTTTGCCCAAGCCTATGTCTCCAACGCTGAGAAGGACTGAGCTTGCAGAGGAGAGGCAGGTACTTTGCCACAGTATGTTTTAAAATTTAAACATAATGAAAGGATTTAGTTGTTCTTTGACTTTGGAAAAATGTAACAATTAGAAAAGTGGTTCCCAAACTTGTTCTGCTGCTTGTGTGGGGAAAGCCCCTGGCGGGCCAGGCTCCATTGGCCTGGAGCTGGAAACCACGGCCACTGAGAGCTGCGATCGGCCCAGCCTGCAGACGTAGCAGGTAAACAAACTGGCCCGGCCTGCCAGGGGCTTTCCCTGCACAAGCGGTGGAACAAGTTTGGGAACCACTGAATTAGAACATTTTGTTTCAAGGGAAAAAAAATAAACAATGTTCAAAATTCAGGAAATTTGTATCTGCACCCACCTTTTATTTAATGAAGACAAGGGTGTTACAAGCTACAGATGAAAGCGCCTCTCTCGGTCCTTGACTTTTCTGCCCAGAAAGTAGTAAGGTCTGAGCCTGTCTTGGTGAACATGGACTTGAGCATGTGTAGAATGGAAGAGATAAAGCTGGATCATCTGAGTTCTAGCTGTTCGATGGGGACCTCTCAATTGTATCAGTATGGTAATGAAGTTAAACACTGAGCTTTCAGTATAGCATTTACAACACAAAATATCCTTATCACACCCAAGAATCTGGCTAAGTAATTACCTGTATTAGAATACTAAATCTTCTGCAGTGAAGTTTGAATAAATAGGAACTTAAACTTTAGCTATATGGTACTCATGATCTAACAGCTGCTAGTTACTAAGGTTTCAAAATAAAGACTGATTGTCTCCTTTAGAAAGGATGTCCCTAGAAATAGGAAAATGCTGGAACGTTGAAAATCTGGTTAATTTGAATAGAAGAAGGTGCAATGAGTGCTACTATAGAAGTACATATTTATGTAAGTTTTATCATTTTATATGCACAGATTGGCCATCTGCACTTAATATTCAGATGTACAAATGGTTATTTGTGTGCATAAATCTATTTAGGATTTTTGCCGGTACAGGGAATGTTTTCATTAGTTTTGCGGGTGCAACTGTTGTCTGTCCTTGAAAGGTTAATTTTCAGACATTCCACAATTCTGTCTATACATCTTTGTTTAAAGTTAAAAAGAACGGGACCAAATAGTCTTTATTCACAAAGGCTATTTCATATGAAAACCATAATCATTTATGACACTGTTAAGGTAAATTTCTTCCAACATCCATCCAGTAAATTAATCAGGTGACACTTTTCACAGTGGCTTACCAATATGGAAGAGAGAGACCATAAAATTCAGAGCCATTGGCATAATTGTTGTACCACACCTGGTTTGTTGTCATGACCATGACAACAACTGAAAAGGTGGGGTAAATCTGAAGTATTAAGATACTATTCTTATCTCATGAGAAAATGACCACAAAATAGGACACTAAATCTCTGTGAAGTTAATAAATTAGTGTTAGAGAAGCAATATTAAGACAGTTTTACTATGAGGCAGATTATGCTAATTTCTAATAAGTAGGGCTGTTGATTAATTGCAGTTAACTCATGCAATTAACTCTCATTAATTGCAATTTTAAAAAATTGCGATTAATTGCAGTTTTAATTGCACCGTTAAACAATAGAATATCAATTGAAATTTATTAAATATTTTGGATATTTTTCTGCATTTTTATACATTGATTTCAATTACACAGTATACAAAGTATACAGTGCTCATTTGTTTTTTTATTACAAATATTTGTATTGTAAAAATGGCAGACAAGAAATAGTATTTTTCAGTTCACTTCATACATGTATTGTAGTGCAATCTCTTTATGGTGAACTTACAAATGTAGATTTTTTTGTGTTACATAACTGCACTCAAAAACAAAACAATGTAAAACTTCAGAGCCTACAAGTTCACTCAGTCCTACTTCTTGTTCAGCCAATCATTAAGAAAAACAAGTTTGTTTACATTTGCAGAAGATAATGCTGCCTGCTTCTTATTTACATCACCTGAAACTGAGAACAGAATTCGCATGGCACTTTTTTAGCTGGCATTGCAAGTTATTTATGTGTCAGACGTGCTAAACATTTATATGCCCCTTCGTACTTCAGCCAACATTCCAGAGGAC
>NC_133776.1:35765999-35826167 GCF_003597395.2 Chelonoidis abingdonii
CCCCCCCCCCCCCCGTTCCTTGTTCCCTGACCGGGCACCCCCTCTAGAGACCCCTGTCCCTAATCACCCACAGGACCCCACCTCCTGCCCAACCCCTCTGGTCCCTGTCACCTGACCTCTCCGACCCCTATTCACACCCCCTACCCCTTGACAGGCACTCACTGGCAGCAGCGGGAAGTGGAGCAATGTGGCCCCAGCCCGCTCCACTCCGCCACCTCCCAGCCGCGGAGCTCTACTTCCCATCGCCGGTGAGTGCAGGGAGGTTGGGGAAAGGACGCCCTCCGCACTCACTGGCAGCAGGAAATGGAGCGACACGTCCCCAGCCTGCTCTGCTTTCCATGCCCTGGCCCCAGCCATGTCGCTGAGTGGGAGGAGGGGGTTTGGGAAAGGTCCCACACTCATCTGCGGCGGGAAGCGGAGCGCCGCGGCTGGGAGCTGGCAGAGTGAAGCGGGCTGGGGCTGGGCTGCTCTGCTTCTGCCACTACCGGTGAGTGCGGGGGTGGCGGGGGGGGAGAGGAAGACCCCTTTCCCCCAAACCCCCTCCCCTGAGCGACACGGCTGGGGCGGTGGCAAGGGAAGTGGAATGGGCTGCTCCCGACCCCCTGCTAATCCCCCAGGCCACTCTGGGGCCCCCAAAAGTGCCCCCCAAGCTCCTGCCTCCCAGACCCTTGGGGGGAGAGCCCCTGACCGCCCCCCGAGATCCTCTGCCCCTTATCCAACCCCTCGGTCTTGGGCCTGGCCCAGCCCGGCACCCTTTACCGCGTTGTATGCGAACCCATCATATTGGATTGCATTATGTCAGGGTAGAGGTGTATTTGTTTTCAACATTACATCAGCGTCATGGAAAGTCTTTTACCTCCTTGTTACTAACAATATAATTTTATTTATATTTTTATTATTATATTATTATAAATATTATATTTATTAGAAAGGAAAGAGCTCCATTATGTCAGTCTGTCCCCAATTCTATATAATGCAGTGTTGCTTTGTGCGGACACTTAAAAAGTGCTTAAGGCCCAGATCCTCAAAGGTATTGGTGCTTAATTCCTACTGTGGAGTGACTTGCCTAAATACCTTTCTAGATCTCAGCCTAAGTTTTAATTTTGACTGGCCTAGGCCTAAACACTTAGTGTAGCAAAATTTTTCCTGACATTTAGCATAGATTTTGTATTCCTTAATTACATCCAATAATACCTAGTTAATAATCACCTGATACTGCTTGTCACCACACTGGTGTCTCGTGCTGGGCCTTTCTGGAATTAGCTCAGTCCCAGCGGGTGCGCCCTCAGGTGGTGGTGGCTTTCCTGTCCTCACCTGCAGACTTGTTACAGCTCCTTCCTCTGGGCATCTGCTTCAGTCCTCTGACTGTGTCACCATCCGGTTCCCCCCCTTCCGGGGGACTCCTCCAGTAAGAGTCCAACCACTCCTTGCAGCAGCTTGGCTGGGTAGGGGCACCCACTACTCTGGGTCTCAGCCCAGGGACCCTGTGAACAGCAACTTCCTGATGCCTCTTCCTTCCAGCTCACTGTCTTTATTCCCTGGGCCACTTCCCCACAGTCTCAGTTCCTTTTGCTCCTGCCTCTGGCTCCAACTCCCTTTGCCCTCTTCCCAGGGCCTTGAATCTGTAAGTCCTGGTGTAACACCGACAGACCCAGGTTGTCGGCAGGTGGGATCCAACCAGGGACCTCTGGAGCTTAGTGCATGAGCCTCTACTGCATGAGCTAAAAGCCAGCTGGCTGACTGTTTGCTAAGACTGTAGAGCAGACTCATTTTATCCTCTCTCTCTAAGTTGTCTTGGTGCCACTAAATGGGACAGAATATCACAGCCACAAAGTGTGTGGGTTACATACTTCCCCTAGCTGAGGAAGCATGTCCTGAGCTTCAGAGACTTCCCAGTTGAAATCCTGGACGAGCCCCCACTTGTAAAACCGACAGGCCCTGGTCGGCGGTGGCTAGGATCGAATCTGGAATCTCTGGAGCTTAGTGCAGAGCTGCATTGCTCTCAAAACAGTCTGGAGAATTAATTGAGGTTCTGAGTCCCCTTTGCTCTGGAGAGGAAATTCTTCATCCCTTTTTCTGGAGTGGCTTTATTTCCCCCCTATGTGCAGCCAACCAACTACTCTGACCAATGAACAGTGGGGCAGAGCCTGGACTTGTACCACCCCTCTCCACCACTTCCTGGCCACCTGCTTAACAGGGGAGTATCCGGCAAGTAGGTTCTGCTCTCTCACCTGTGGCTGGAGTCACAGGGAGAGGCTGGAGTCACAGGCAGAGCAGGGTCGAGCAGGAGAGAAAAGGGCCTTATTTTTCCACACTTTCCTGTGTAACTGAGGAAGGGTTGTGACAACAGAGCTCTCCAGAGGCTCATTTTAATAATTCTGCATTTTCAACTATTCTATAAAATGCACCTTCAGGCAGACACCAAGCCTGGCAAATTTCAGCCTCATAGGTGAATGTTGTAAACATTTCAGAGAAGCAGGTCTTACAGAAAACTTTACTTGTACTAACCATGTTAAGGAATAGTAATCTGTTGTACAGTACAGAAGCTGTACTGAACTGCTCACTCTAGCTAGTCTCCTATCTAATGATGGGAAAGGCTTGCTTTGAAATTTGGTAAGCTATAGCATTTTAAAGATTATTTATTTGAATTACTGTAGTGCCTAGACGCTTTGATTGAGAACACAGCCCCCTTTCCCTAGGCACTGTATAAACTCCTAGTAAGAGATGGACCCTGACCCAAAAAGCTGACAGTTTACATAAAAAAAATGGAGAAAGCGACAGGGGAAAGAGAGGCACAAAAAAGTGAATTTACTTGCTGGAGGTCACACAGAAAGTCAGTGGCGGAGCTGGGATTAGAATCCAGGGCTCTTGATTTCCAGTACAATGCCCTAAACGCCAGGCCATGCTGCTTCTCTTATTTCTATTCTGCTATGAAAACATTTATCTTTTCCTATTCTTGGTTGTGATAGGTGCCAGGTATAACACTGCAGAATCTAGGGTAGTGGAGGTCTTCCCCAAGATCAAAAATATTGTTTCTTTAATATGTCATTTTATACCACATTCTCAAGATTGCTCCTGTCATAAATAGATAGCTAAGGGTTAATGTTTCTTTTACCTGTAAAGGGTTAACAAAGGGAACCAAACACCTGACCAGAGGACCAATCAGGAAACTGGATTTTTCAAAGCCAGGGAGGGAATTTTTGGACTCTGAGTCTTTTGTTTGTCTCTCAGCTATGAGAAGCTTCTTTCTTCTTCTAATCTTCTGTGTCCAACTTGTAAGTACAGGTAGAAAAACAATATAGGCTTTTATGTTGTTTTGGGTGTATTTACATGTGTGTAACTTGCTGGAATGTTTCAAATTGGATATCTTTTTGAATCAGACTGTTTATTCATATTTTCTTATAAGCAATAGCCCTGTATTGTCATCTTGATACAGAGAATATATTTTATGTCTTTTTTCTTTCTTTTTTTATATAAAGCTTTCTTTTTAAAACCTGTTTGAGTTTTTTCTCTGGTTAAGGAGAAAGGAAAGACAGGGGGAGGGGAAACACTACGCTCTGTGTTTAACTCTCCTAGTGTCCCAGGCGGGAAGAAGCTAAGGGGGGGAGAGAGATAGAATCTCTTCTGTTTCCTTGTATTTGGGGTTTGTCTCTTTGTGGAATAGAGGAGACATGCTTCTTGGTATTGTGATGTAAAGAGATTGCATCAATACTCCCAGGTTAGCCCAGAGAGGAAAGTCTGGGTGGGAGAGAGAGAGGGAAGGGAAGTGGGTTATTTCCCTTTGTTGTAGGCTCAGGGTTTCTGAGTCTTGGGGTCCCTCCAGGGAAGGTTTTGGGGAGACCAGAGGGGGCCAAAACCCTGGAAATTTTGGATGGTGGCAGCGAGATCAGATCCAAGCTGGTAATAAGCTTGGGGGAGTTTCATACAAGCACCCAGATTTTGGACGCTAAGGTCCAGATTTGGGAGAAAGGCTTATGATAGCTTCTAAATCTTGTTTTTGTGCATTGGGAAAGCACTGTTGACATAACATCAGCATAGCTGAATTGGGTATCTATAGATATCTATAGAGGTTGGGTATCAAAATCCGCTAGTAAGACATTTGGTCCAATGAGAGAGCTCCATTTTTTCTCTGTTATTTAAGAATTAATGACAGCTTTTTTTGAAAAAAATGTTTGTATAGAATCCAGGAATCTTCATTAAATTATTAGCATTGGTTCATGTAATTAAATAATAGTTTTCTTTATATTATGGTTTACATCTCTACTTCCATGAAGTCTGGAGCTGTTCATTGATGTTGTTTCATTAAAATGTGTTATATTGGATAACAAGTATACTGTATATAAATAAACTAATAACCTCTTAATTTTTAGGGCAGATATTCATATATTGGTCCATGTGGAGGACAAGACTGTTCGGTTTGCCAGTGCTTTCCTGAAAAGGGATCAAGAGTAAGTGATTTAATATAACTATAATTGTTATTGCAAAATATTGCTCATTTTGTGTACATCTCTCATTTAAGATCATTAGGGCTGATGAGCATTGGGACCTCAAAAAAGCAAGTCCCAATGTGGCAAGATAGGAAACAGATCTAAATCTGCCTATTGGTGTGAAGTACAAGCACTTACAATATCAAAGACCATAGGTCTGCCCAAAACCCTAGACAGATTAGCACGCAGAGAAGGTAGGGTCGTAATAACATAACTTTCATTTTAAAGTGATTAGAGACTTCTCAGGATGAGCAGGACAATTAGAAAAACGTCATTTTAAGGGATCTTCAGTTTGGAATCTGTCCACCTTCTCAGATGTCCTCTGAATGGCCAGTCAAAGGAGACTGTCTTTTCCATTTTATAATTGTATTTTTGCAGAAACTTTGGTTCTTTTTTATCTTCATGTTGATCTGAAATTTGTTTTGCTTCTAATCTTTTATTGCCTTTTCATGATTTTCAGAGCACTAGATAAGTGTCCTAGGTATAAGAAAATTTGAGCTATTTCATTGTATTGGAATTAAAATGTGAAATTCAGCAGGTGTGGTTTTTTAGCTAATATTGGTTAGGACTAGTAATTTAAGTATCTCCTTAGACAGAGATGTTACATAGTTACTCACTAGGTATGAATATTGAAATGCTACCAGTTTTTGGCAGTTTATACAAGTTGCTATTTGTTTATAGGTATTTGGGCCTGCTGTTACTGGTTTATAAATTTGATAAAGACAAGGTAGATGAGGTCAATTTTTTATTGGATGCACATCTGTTGGTGGAAGGTATACTTTCCCGTATACTATATAGAAATATTGTTATAATATGATTATAGCATATCTAAAATATATTTTATGCAAGATGGGTCTTGTGCGGTATCATTGGAAAGGTTATGGTTTATTGAATATTATCCTATTTGTACGCATGTATCATTTTTGTATCTGAAATTAGGAATATTGATTATACATCTGTACTACAAAAGTGTTTGCATCTGGAAAACACCCACCAGAGAAAATACAATCAGTCTGGCTGGTTAGCTGGGGACAAGTCACTGACCCACTAAGGAGGACAATAGGTCTTTGAAGATGCTAATGTCCTACCTTCCTGAGAAATTTCCTGGGGTGCTCCAAACAGCCTTTGACTCATGTCTGCTTTGACACTGCAGGATCATGTGATCATGTCACCTGGTACTCGACTCCATGATAGAATACCAGTATTTTTCCACTTGGGGAAAGGGGGAACCACACTGGAAAACAAAGGATTCCCGCCATATGTAAATTCTATTTAAGACAGGGGGTGAGATGATCGGGGTTCATTCTTCACTGAATCCCTGCCCAGGATGACTGCTGGAAACATCTAAGAAACAAAAACAAGGTTGGGGGATGGGGAAGGACTGAGCCCAGGCTGGAAAAAGTGTCTGGCCTGTAAAAGAAATACCTAGAGTTTTAAGCTGCAAGCAAAAGCAGCCTGTCTTCAAGAACCACGGCAATCTGCTACAAACACTTAGGATGAGAAATGAATACTTGTAGCCAGTTTCTTTAGTGTACTAAGCTTAGTTTGCTTGTTTGTTTTATTTGCTCAGTAATCTGCTTTGATCTGTTTACTATCCCTTATAATTACTGAAAATATATCTTTTGTAGTTAATAGATTTGTTTTTGTTTTCTCTAAAACCAGTTTGTGGAATTCATAACTGGTGAGGGAAGGGAAAGCTGTGCATATCTTCCTGCACATTGTCGGAGGGGGCGAATTTCATGAGCTTACGCTGTACAGTTCTCTTTGCAGTGCAAGACAATATAGTTCTGGATTTGCACCCCAGAGGGCGTATGCACTTCAGTGATGGGCAATTCCCTAGTTGAGTCTTCCCATGCAGAGCTGATTTCAGTGTCTGTGTGCTTCTGCAGCTGAGTGTGGCTCTAACTGTGTGTGCGCTGGAGGAGGCTTGAGGGCCTGGCTCAGCAGGACAGTGTAGGGGAGCCCAGGTTGGTGGAACATGCAGGCTCAGTGATACTCCAGTATATTAGATGGCACCCTGCAGTGGGGGGCAACCTGTCACAGAAGGTATACATTTTCAAGCTACACAGAAGCTTTTCTTCAGGTCTGGGGAAGGAAGTGGAGCATCTGAACTAAATACACATTGGGACAGCTTGTTAAGCAGAAGGGGTAACACATCTGAGTTGAACACTTGAAATGAAGTTGGCAGTGGGGGTTAGATTGTTATACAGAAAAGGTGTGAAGTGGGAAATAAGAGTAGCAGGCAGGGTGGTGTGTTACAAATTGTTGTAAAGAGCTATAAAACCAGGGTTCCTGTTAAGTCCATGGATTTTGGTTATGAATGTAAATTCCCAGGCTTGCCTTTTGAAGGTATTGTGCAGGTTTCATTTGAGGACAAGTATTGAAAGATCAGATATGGAGTGATTGCTTTGTGAAAAATGTTTGCCTGTGGTTTGTCTTTTATCATTTTTCTGTATGAGTTCATTAGAGAGCATAGTGATTGTCTGGTTTCATCTGCATAGTTTTTACTGAGATACCCCATGTGATGTGATAAACATGTATAGGACCCAGGAATGATGAAAGGTGTGATGTGGGGACTATTGGTCATCATAGTCATGGAGATATGTTCACAGGTTCTGCATCTGTTGTTCAGGCAGGGTCTGGTGCTGCTTAGAGGTGGTGTGTCCCAGTTGGTGAGGAGCTTTCTTCTTCTGATGAGCTTAGCAAAGTTGGGGGTTTGTTTGAAGGCCAGAAGATGGGAGAAAAGATTTCTTTTAGGATGTGGTCCCCATCAAGTATGGGTTACAATTGTTTGTTACCTATATGGGTTCCAGTGTGGTATGGTAGGTAACAGCTAAGGATGTGCAGTCAGTAGTTTTGGTTTTTTTTCTTGGTCTGTCTGGGGTGGTTGCTGGAGCTGTGGAGGTAAGTGCCATCATTGGTGGGTTTCTTGTAAACAGCTGTCTGCATTGTTCCATTGTTTAAGATAATTGTGGTGTCTAGGAAGTTGATGCTGCTATGGGAGTTAAATGGATGGGTGGTGGTGGTTGAAGTTGTGGTGGAAATCTGTGAGGGAGTTTAGGTTGCCTGTCCAGAAGATGAAAATTTCATCAATGTAGCTCAGGTATGTCATTGGTTGATGGTGCATTTTCCCAGAAATTCTTCCTTGAGGTGGCTATGAAAAGGATGGCATAGTGGGGCACCATCCTAGTACTCCTGGCTGTTCCCATGGTTTGGACAAAGGGTTTATTGTTGAATGTGAGGTTGTTGTGTATGAGAATAAAATGGATAAGTTTGGCAATGTATTTTGACAATGTAAAGCTTAAGTTAGGAGTGTGATTGAGTTAGGCAATTCAGAGAGTAATGTAGGACTATTGATTTGGGATTGGATACACATGCTGTTGTGCAATACAGTATACTTAATATGTTTCAGTGTAACTGTAGCTATATACTTTACTTCTATCACAAGTCAATTGTGGCAGAGCTCCGACTTTGTCCCCATGGGTCCCAAGCTTCTAGGTGGCATATGCTAGCCTCAGTGGCTTACTGCAACCCTCCACATATCCCTTCTCTCTCTCTAGGGCCAGGGATACAGTCTACTGAGCCCTCTTCATCATAAGCAAGCAAGGAGGTTGATGAGAGAACTCCCACAGTCTCTGTTGTCCCTGGGGACTTGTTTCAGAACAGTTTAGCCCCCTGTCCTGACAGGGGCCTGACTTCCCCTCCTAGAAGGTGTTCCTCTAGTGGTGGGTTGGGGGGAATCCAGGCCCATCCTCTGCTCTGGGTTCCAGCCCAGGGACTCTAATGGTAGTAGCTGTTGGTAGCCAACCTTTCACTGCCAGAGTTGCTATATTTCCCTGGGCCACTTCCCCACAGCTCTCCTGCTTCTCCCTTCTTTACTCTTACTTTAAGGTTCCCTTACCAATGACTTGAGGTTGTCTTCATTAACCAGCCCTTCAGCTGCACTTCCTCTCCTCTGGCTCTTCTCTGCCTGACTGGAGTCTTTTATAGTATCAGAGGGGCCTTAATTAGAGTCAGGTGGTCACATTAGCTTAATAGCCTCACTTGACTCTTTGCTGGTTAATTGGAGTCAGGTGTTTTCATTAGCCTGGAGCAGCCCCTGCTTGGTCAGTCAGGGAACAGAAAACTGTTAATCCAGTGGCCAGTATATCCACCTTCTGCTACTCTGCTGTACCGAACAGTCCTGGGTCTATCACACAATATTATATGCAAATTGTGTAATTTAAGCCAGCACATGCACTGAAAGATGCAAACTGTACTAGGAAATGCCAGGAGGAATCCCAGCTAGAATCTCAGAGAATGCATGCTACAGCACTAACATTACTATCCTTTCAGCTCTTGCTCCTTTCTGCTTCCAGCAAGCTCTGCTAGCCAATGTGGAAGGGGTTCACTGCCCTTTCCCTGTGTCTCCCTATGCCCTTAAGGGCTCAGACCAACTTCCATTAAAAGAAGGACTCTCACTCCCTGCTCCCCCATACACCAGCATAAGGACAGGTACAGTTGAACTCTAGGGACCATTTGAGGATCCCACTCCATATTTTGAATTTTATGGAGTAAGTATTTAAATACTTATGAGAAAAAAATAAAACCACAACTGACATGAACGACCGGCCTTGCAGGCAACCTCAGCAGTGTGACTAAGGACTGAATGAGCATGGAGTCTGAACTCTTCCCCTCTGACTCATAGATAGTCCCCAGGATTAAGGCTCATTCACAGGATGATGCAAGGAAACATTCACTGCCACTTTCCATACTTGTACTTATTCAGAAGACTTCAGCCTCCTGAGCTGTCAATCTCGGATCTTTCCATATTTTTTAAAGTAAAATGTAACATTTAATCCATTTCTGTTTCTTTCCCAGAAAGGTTTTACCTCATTCTCTTCTAACATCTAAAACTGTCAGGTCGAGACATTTCTAAACTGGAAAGGAAATAAAACATTGCAAATGAGCTCTAATTAATATAAGAAAACAACATAAGAATAGCTATCACTGTAATGACTAACTACAGAACCAGTTTCTCCAAACTGGTTCTGTAGCTTGCTAACTACAGAACCAGTTTTTCCTCCCTTGGTTTTCACAGCTCAACTGCTAGAACAGGGCCTCATCCTCCCTGATTGAACTAACCTTGTTATCTCTAGCTTGCTTGCTAGCATATATATACCTGCCCCTGGAAATTTCCACCACATTCATCTGACGAAGCATTCACCCACGAAAGCTCATGATCCAAAACCTCTGTTAGTCTATAAGGTGCCACAGGATTCTCTGCTGCTTTTACAGATTCAGACTAACACGCTACCCCTCTGATACTTGTAATGACTAAATAATTATTTATTCATAAGTTACTGGAAGGGCACATCCTCCTTTTCACTATAAATATTATGCAATAGTGGATTAAAACTACATTGTACCCAAGTCCACTAGAGCAGTCACCATGTATGCTAGTTGCACCAGCTGGGTCAGTCCCATTGCTCCAAGCTATTGCCTGTCCCTTTTTTAGGTTCTTGTTGCAAATTAAGGCAGACACCAGAGAATCAGAATGCATCTTCTTGGGCGCTGTACTGATAGCAGTGAGCTTATATGCTCTGCTGCCTGATGATCACTGATGCTCTGACCCTGGATTCTACCCTGATCCATTCTAGACTGTGTCTGTACTATTGTCCTCTGTGCTATAGGATTTTCATAATATGGGAGCTAACATATTTCATACTTCAGTAATAGTATGATAACTTTGAGTTACCCTGGGAGATCTATTTATGGGGATTAACAGCATCCACAGTCTCTCTTAGTGTTACTGAGTATCATGGTTTGGATAAAATAAAGACTGATTTGAAATGTCATTTAAAAACCAAACTTTGTCAAAATACCATGGGAGAAGATTCTTGAACTGTGTCTGCTAGAAGCTAGAAGTTGTACTAATTCTTTCTCAAGAACCTCTCCAAAGTTTTTGTCCATACCAAACCTCTGAACCTTTTAGGGGTATAATCAGCACTAGTACCAAGGTTTCTAGATATTCAGTGAGGTTGCTGTCACTATGTTCCGTATTGAATATACTGTAAACAATAGACATTTTAAAAAGAAAATTGAATACAATTAAGCAGCTGTAAATCTGTGAGAATTGCATTGTGTGATGTAACAACTTTGAAATCTATATACTACTTGAAGGATTCCCTCAAATGTAATAAACTTATATTTCATATAGCTATTACCATTAACCTTTATGCAGGCAGCAAAAGCATCCACTTTATGGACGATAGCTACAGTAAACGTCAGTTGAGACAGACAATGTATTGGAAGAATGAGATCCTGATATGTACATATTTTCTGAAATAACATATTGCATAGATTTATATTGTGCGGAATAATTTTAAATCTTCCCCTCTCCCCAACGTACAGTCTTGCTTATTTTGGGAGGTATGTCACTGCATACAGTAAACCAACAAACCTTTGTTTTTCTCTTTAAACTTTGGCACACTGACTGTGTTTGGTGCCTGTTTGGATTTTGTGAAGGCTGCTGATTATAAAGTAACAAAAATGTGTATCTTATTTCTGAAGTTTGCTCTCCAGAAGCCAAAATATCAAATTTTTATTTACATTTCACTCTGAATTTGCTGGAGATACCATCTGTTATTCTTCCTCAGTCCTTCTACTGGGATGCAAAAACAAGAGATGAGCATTGAAATCCCTTAGTGTGGTACAGTAGGTAACCCTCTCCAAAATGTACATGTCAGAAGTAAACATCTTATCAAATATGTCTATTTATTCCAGTTTAGTTAGGGGCAACACAGTAGAGCTCAATTGTTTATCACAAATTTTTCCCATGTTCAGTATCGCACCTCAGACAGACTGTCTGGTAAAGACAAAGATATTTTTCAGTTTCAGAGTCCTAAGTTAACCAGTATTAAATATATCAGCTTTTCACAGGAGCTTAGATTTCACTCAGCCCGCAAAGACACCAGGCTTTTTTCAATCTCTGTTTTGCTCTAACACCCATTGTATATACTGACAAAACAGTGGGTCAAACTCACCACTGATGTAAGCAGGCATAACTCCGTGTTAGCCAATAAAGTTGTACCTATTTACACTAGTGATGAATTTGGATTGGTGCCTTTACGCTGAGATACTCTGCTATAATATATATATATATATATATATATATATATATATATATATATATATATATAGTCTACATTATCTAAAACTAAAAAATGAGTTTTGGGTTAGTTTATATTTTCTCAAACTAAACTGAACCAAAACTAAGATTCAGGGGGTACCAGTTTGAACCACCAAGTTCAGACTGTTATAATTAACCCTACTTTACTAACAGGAAAAATAGTTTTGACCCAGCTAAATGAAATTATAAATAAAGCATCCTAGTGCTGAAGGCGGGTCCTTGACCTGAACTGGCTTATGCAATATAGACCTGCTGACAATGCCCATTTGGATGTTTTTGTTTTGTTTTTGTAATGTATGGAGGTGATATAACCGATCCCAAGTAAGGTTCCAGTTTCAAAGTAGAATTTCAAAGGATTCACTACACTTTTCAGTTCACTTGGTATGCAGATCTCAATACTCATTCTATATCCGTAAGTAAGGGATCTGTCCTGAAAGAAGGCAAAAAATAGGAATCACGTCTTTACTTTGGAGGAAATTATTGTCTGGTTATTTACTAAAACATTTCCAGGCTTTACTTTGACCCCTTTGTCTTGGCATGACCTTCTGGTTATTACAGTATATGTTGAAATATTTAATGATTTCTCATTTTGATAGTCTGGTTACAATTCTATACATCATTGTTTTCTAATACCTTCCGAGTGGGTACCTATTGCTATAAAAAGAAGGTAAAATACTTAAGGTTTCATACCTTATCTTTGGTAAAACATACGGAAGAACAGATGGCCTAGAAAATTCTGTATCATTCATTTTATGTAGAGTCCTCTTAAATTCTCAACTTGAGGAGAGGAAATTTGGGGACTGCAGAGTGCAGGTGCTGCAGCCTCTAAATCTTGTGGATCCCAGGATTGATATTGGCCTCACTCTAGTACCAGTTGCACTCCTCCAAGGCTATATGAATTCCTTATGATTTGTGCTGCCACGGTCTTACACCTTCATGACCCCACCAGATTTGCTCATCTCACTGCAGAGCATGCCATGGAGTTAATGTGGTCCCCCTACCCAAGACGTCCTGTTTCCCAGAGCCCCAGTCCCATCTATTTTTAAATGCCGGTTGGGGCTCAGAACTCTGGGTGGGAAAGCAATAGCCTAGTTGCTGATGTTTGTTTACAAATCATAAATAGGCTTGAATTTAGAGAGACAAATGATCAAAGTTCATGTGTGAGATAAAAGCTGTGTTTATTTGACTTGTTCTCCATTAAACAGCATGGGATAGTTTGCAAGAAAACAGGTTTTTCATGGAAAGCAATCAGTAAAATGGGTTGTTTTTTAGCCTGTTTTCATTAAGTAGTTAGTTTATAAACCAGTACAATCTGAAGCAAACTTCAAAAATTTAACTGTAGAATTAGGAAGGGTAGAGTTTAGAGAATATCAAGAAATTATTTTCCTGTGTTCATTACTGAGTTTCTGGTTGACTAGTCTGAAAAACACAAATGCTTGATCCAAAGTCCACTGAAATCCATGGAAAGATTTTCACTGACTTCAGAAGTGTTTTGGATGAGGCCCATGTATAGTAAAAGGTTATTGTAGTTACATGGATTTTGTCACAGAGATTTAGGAGGCTTTTGGGGTTCAGCTAAGGATTCAAGGACTGATTGTCTTTAACTGGACTTTCAAGACATCTCTAAATGATTAGTGCCTAGTGAAAAGTCTGGCCTGGTCCTCGATTCTTGCAGAATCTGTTTTTAAACACAAGGTATCTGTGGGTAAACTTCTCTGATGATCTATTTTTTCTTTGTGCTCTGCACAGTTAGGGCTGTTTGTCGTGTGGTAAGAACACACATGGCTTTTTACATCTCATGCTCCACAAGTAAGGCAACCCTGTACTTGATTAGTTAATGTTATGTGCATTCAGTAATGTATTTTAGGTTATAGGTTACATAGATTTGACTAACTAGTGGTTAAGCTTGTTAGCTGGTGCCATTGATCTATCACAGTGGTTTTCAATCTTTTTTATTTGCAAACTCCTAAAAAATTTTAAAGGTGCAGACCGTTTTGGAAATCTTAGACATAGTTTTTGCACCCCAGGTTGAAAACCACTGTTCTCTGTAATGATGACAACCTTTTGTGGACATTTTAGACATAGTCCGCAGACCCCCAGGGGTAGAGACTAAATAATAATTAAATAATATTGGCCCAATTCTCAACTTTGTCATACCCGCTACTTCAGTGTAATGAAATGGTGAACCGGGGCTAATGCTTTTAGCATTTAACTTTACTTTACATTTCTAAAACTGAAGTGCATCTGCTCATAGTGATGTCATTGTTGAATTACAGGTACTTTCTATGCTTCCTTAAAACATGTTTTAATTTGCTTTGTGGCTTTTCTTACTGCACACAAGTGTAGATCAACATGATTTAATTGCAATTAATAGTGACAGGTGAAATATATGTAACTTTGTAAAATTAAGATTGAAGTGAAGCTATCTTCATGCACTGTATGATAGCCTAAAGAAAAGACTAAGGTAACATTTTAGAAGAGAACAGGAGCTTGAAATTAGGCTCCTCCATGTTTAGGTTACTGATATAAGTGGCCTGATTTTTCAGAAGTGCTGAGCACCTGGAAGTTCCCATTGATTTCAAAATCTGTATCTTACTGTTTTTGACATAACATTTACTGGGTATTTATCTCTTTTTTATACAGTGTACCTACTATTAATTATGGCTGGGGTTTTCAGAGGTTTCTAAAGGAGTTAGGCACCCAACTCTCATTGGAAATCAAAGGCGGTTGGGCCACTACCACCATTTTTGCCTGTGAAAAGAAAATCTCCCCCATAAGATGACAGGCTAGGAAGGGTTCTCCTCTGGACAAGGATATCTTGAGAAGTGGGAGCTGAATAAAGGAAGGATGAGCGAAGCAATACCATGGTAATCAAAAATGGAAACAGTGATGGGCATGCTTGAATTAATAGAAACTGTGCTAGGTGGAAGAAAAGAACGGACAAGTGTATCCATGTTAAAGTTCAGATAAAATAGAAGCAGATGGACAAATATCTTGACAGCCTAGTTGCCAGACAGTCTTTTGACAGAGCACGAAAAAACACCAGTATATCCTCCTGCTCGTTGAGAGACGAGACCTACTCATAATGTCCAGACTGTAATCCCTCACTGGTCTTAAAGCCATGAATTGTGGTACAGATCAGCGTGCTGAGTAGATCCACCAATTCTTACATCAGGAGAATGGGCCAAATCACAGGAAAGCTTCAAGGTCTCCTCAGGAGACGTACTGGTCTACTAGTGTGTAGGAATTACTCTTCCTTTATAGCAACTGGGTGTTAAACTTCTGCCTGAGTTTAGAAGGCCTCTTTTCTCCAGAGGGCCTCGTCTGACAGTGCCATTTAATCCCTCTGCAGGTACTGTCTGGCATGGTGCACACGCATCTAATGACTGTGATGCAAATAAACACGGGAAAAGAAAAGTCACTAGTGTAAGTAAAAAAGCAGCTAAGCAGCACATTGCACATTACAGGGATGGAATGTATACTGCACTCACTTGTATAGTACAAGTAAAGAAAAGTTTGTGAATTATATATATATAATTGTCCTTTTAGTGACGCTATGCAATAACCATACAATCATGATTGATATATATTAGGGCTGCAGTCAGGAGTCTCATTTTAGGTTAGATTAAAATGTTTTTTAAATCCAGTTCCCGATTAGATTACATTGACTTTTAAAGACACATTTCTCTTTTATTGTCACCACAGGGCAAAGTTAAGGTTGTTTAGATGTCTCTTAACTGCATTTCCATACCTCAGCATGTTCAAATTTCTTTTAAGGTAACCTTACTTGAATTTCATAGGTTTGCAGTGTTTATTTTGGGGATGATTACTGTAGTCCATAGCCTTTATTCCAAATTACTGATACTTACCCTCATCCTGAACTCCATCTTATTGTAGCTTTTGTCTAAAATAAATAAAATTGCTTTTCCAAATTTAAGAACATATAGTCACACACTGCCAGTTTAAGCAAGGGAAGATCCTAAGTATGAACACAATTCAGTTGCACACACATGGCCATTTGTACATGCAAATACTTGATTTCCATGTGCACATCAGGTATTTGCATGCAAAAATTAGGCAGTGCAATTGTATATGTTTTATTATGCATGCATTCAGGTCAATCCTGCAAATGCTTATGTGTAATTTTAATTGGATCACTAGTCCCTTTGTCAATGGGAATACTCACACAAGTGGAGTTACTGACCTATGTGTTTGCTGGACCACACCCTAAATTTGAAAATCTTCCTGGTTTTTTTTCATGGTGACATTATTCTGCAGACACCAAGTGAGGGGCACTTTTATAAACTGAAAATTAGACAATCACCTTTATAATTAGTTTCCTACTTTGGGACTAGCTTGTGCAACCCTTAATCATGTGGATATGCACTTATTCACATGAGTAGGCGCTCTGAAGTCAATAGCCCTGACTATGCAAAGATTTTTGCATGTGATTAATATTATGCACATGACACTATTTGTGTTAAGTAAGTGCTGCATAACCTCAAGGGTTCTGCAGTCTAGCCTTAGGTTTTAATTGGTAAAATAACCTCTAAGCTATTTTTCATGGTTTTTTCCTCTCACTAAAAAGAATGTAAGCTATTTTGAATTTTCAACTTCTCTGTTGGAGAATGTCTCCAAGTATTTTGTTGAGAAGTTGTCTAATTCAGTAAACATGTATTAAATAGGAGAATATTTTCTGAATTGAAAATTTTAACTGGGAGGAAAATTTGGACTGAAATGCTTTGAAAATTAGATTTTTAAATAGGTAAAATGAATCAGTCTGAAAATGGGTCATAGTTTGCATAAAATAAACTAAAAACTTTACACCAAAACCCAGAAGCCCTATTTATAAAGAAACATTTTAGAAAATGTGCCAAACTTTCCGTCTTTGACAAGTGACTTTCAGCTTCAATTTTCACACCCACAGCCCTTATACCATTTTGGTGTAATCCAAATTGCGGAAGCTATCAACAAGTCACTTTTGTTTTCCACTCCCAATACCTTCTTCCAGTGGGTTCAGAGGGAAGCCATAGATGACCTTACACTTTGGAAGTCTGTTTGCTAGGGTAAGCAAAACTACTTGGTTCAGGCTGGCATTCTAGGAACAGGCATGGCCAGATGCAGCTCTTGATGCTAACTCTCTGCTGCACAGCATCTCTTGCCCTGTCAACACAAGTGAAAAATCTTCAGCTACTCTTGCTTTTTTCCCTCCCTCAAGCAGGTGTGTGGGAACACCGGACATCACCCCTATTGCCATTGTGGAGGAACAGCAGGAATTTTCCATATTGCCCAAGTGATTCACTGTTTATTACTTACATTCAACATCCAAAGAGGAAAGAATGGGAAATTATCAGTTTGAGTCCTGATGGAATCCATATAGAAAACCAGAGCTTGCCAAGCTATCCACCAAGAAGTCAGAGAACATCCTATGCAAGGCCATTGAGCTGCCTCCAGGACTCTATTATTCCTGTTTATTGCTGGAAGGAATCTGCGGGAGGGATCACAGTAGCATAAACTATCCTAATTACAACAAGGTCATGAAGTCACTGGCTAGATCAGATTCACACCCACCATCAGGGAACAACAGCTAGAGCTAAATTCTGTCCTGATCTATAGCCTCTTTGCACTATCCTAAAATTGCATTAAATAAGGAGCTAGGGATCCTTGCAGCATGGAGGAATTAAGCCAAACCCTCCCCTGACACAAAGGGAGGGAAGGGTGTGGGCAGAACACACTGCATTCCAGTGATGCCCTGTGGTGTGGCAGTCTAGATATTAAAAACAAACTATTAATGGTATCCAGTTATTAAAAAATTTAAAGCATTTGTCACATTCCTAGTAGGGATTCCCTTTTTGTGATCATATAGGGAAGCATGGAAGTTTAACATAGAGAGCTAAATTCTGCTCTCAGATACACATGTGGCTCCTGTTTGAGTTCAGTGGAATCTGTGCACATACAGCTAAGGATCAGACTTGATCCCAAATGTACACTTCAGACAAAGGCATTCTCTGTTAACGTGTCATGCAAGGGGAATGTTTCATAGTACTTTTAAGTAGAATTGGCTAAACACGCTTAATCCATGCAGATAATCCTTTTCTCCAGTTCTGCTGCTTGAAGAGACTGCTGCCTCCATATCCTTTTCTGATGCCCAGTTTGCTTGTGTGTGTGCTGGAACTAAGGAGAGCATCCCAGCTTTCACAGGTCAAGTTGGGAATGAGGAAAAGCAACATACTAAAAGCTGTTTGACTTTGCTGAGTCTTGAAGTGAAATCCTGTAAATAAACAAAATAAGGGTGTAGAAAAAGATTCCTGCACACCAGTTTCACCCAAGCAGGGGCGGCTCCAGGCCCCAGCACGCCAAGTGCGTGCTTGGGGCGGCAAGCCACGGGGGGCGCTCTGCTGGTCGCGTGAGGGCAGCAGGCAGGTTGCCTTCAGCTGCTTGCCTGCGGCGGGTCTGCTGGTCCCGTGGCTTCGGTGGACCTCCCGCAGGCTGCTGCCGAATTCGCTGGACCGGGGACCTCCCGCAGGCAAGCCGCCAAAGGTAGCCTGCCTGCCGTGCTTGGGGCAGCAAAATACCTAGAGCCGCCCCTGACCCCAAGTACTTCGTGAGGTGAGAGAGCTCTTAGGTGGTAGTATAATTCAGCAAGAAATCAAACACAGAGATAACATCAGCAAGGTCTTTCTCTAACGTAGCTCTGTTTATAACAAGAAAGAAAAATATATTAAGCAGATACGGAAACAAAGAAATCCCCACTTTGGAGCTTAACCCAGACCTGTGACTTTGGATGCTTAATGTGAACTTCCCAATGATATTTGCTTGCCTCTCCCAACCAGCCAATTTACAGTCTTGAAAGGGGTGGGGAGCAGCAAACATAATTATAAAGGAGTTAAACTGTGTCTATGGCAGGTGTTAAGAGGGGGTTCAAATAATGTTAGCTAACATGATTTTTTAAATCACCTTTCTGGTCATCTAGACAGGCTAAGGTGTTTGTTGTGAGAGAAGAGGTCTTGGGTCAAATTCAGACATGATGTATAACAAGGAGCTTGACCCCTTTTTGCTAACTTTTTGCTAACTTGTCTAAACACAAACTTGCACTAGTTTAGTTAAATTTGTTTAGTTAAGTCAGTACAAGTGCAAGGAAAACATGTTGCATGAAGTAATGCACCAGTCCCTTAACGAGAATCTAAAAGTGCAGGAGTGGAGGGAGAGTGAAGGAAGGTTCCGGCAGCAGAATGAGAAGTGCTGGTACCAAAGCGCGGAGCGCCAGCAGCAAAGCACAGATCGGCTGATAAGCATCATGGAGCGCCAAGTGGACTCGATTCAGGTGCTTATAGCCATGCAGGTGGAGCATTACTGCACCCGCCCCCCCGTGCAGCCCTGTCCCAAAACTCTTTCCCTTGTCCCCCCTGTCACCTCCAACCCACTTTCCCCAACAGCTGGGTTCTTATTGCCACCAGCTGCTTCCAACACCTGTAGCTTCACCTCCCAGCCCAGCAAACTATGACCCTTAGTCACTGTACTCAACTGCTATCACCATGCATGTTTAGCCATCCTGAAGTGCAGCGCTCATTGCACAGCACTCCAGACAGGAAGGCTGAGTATGAGAACAGGACATAAGCAAATCTGGGACTGAACCGTTCCTCACCCCATCTTCCTGCCCTTTTTGTTTCCCAAGCAGTTGTGTTTCTTTTCAATAAGTGAATTTTCTTTTAAATAAATGGCTTTTTTTGGCTTTGAAAACATACTTTATTATTGCATTAAATAAAAGATACCTTAGCCCAGGAAAGCAACAGGCACTGCAAGTCAGTGTAGCAAGTACAGATTCCTACTAACATTGGAACCACTGCACTTCACTCCTGTGCAGGGCACCAAACATTACTGGTGGCTTTCAGCCTCAAATTGCTCCCTCAAAGCATCCCTAATCCTTGCAGCCCCACGCTGGGCCCCTCTAATAGCCCTGCTCTCTGCCTGTTCAAATTCAGCCTCCAGGTGTTGAACCTCTGATTTCCATGCCTGAGTGAATCTTTCATCCTTCCCTTCACAAATTTTATGGAGGGTACAGCACGTGGATATAACTGCAGGGATGTTGTCATCAGCGAGGTCCAGCTTCCCATAAAGAGAACACCAGCAGCCCTTCAAATGGCCAAAGCACACAGTCATTCTGCACTGGCTCAGCCTGTTGTTGAACCGCTCCTTGCTGCTGTCAAGGCTCCCTGTGTAAGATTTCATAGCCATGGCATTAAAGGGTAAGTGGGGTCTCCAAGGATCACAATGGGCATTTCAACTTCCCCAAGGTGATCTTCTGGCCTGGGGGAAAAGTCCCTGCTTGCAGCTTCTTGAACAGGCCAGTGTTCTGAAACATGCATGCGTCATGCACCTTTCCAGGGCAGCCTGTGTTAATATCAATGAAACATCCATGGTGATCCATCTGGAGAGCCATAGAGAAATACCCCTTCCAATTAATGTACTTGGAGGCTAGGTGGGCGGGTGCCAGAATTGAAATAGGCATCTCATCTGTCGCCTCTCCGCTGTTAGGGAAACCCATTTGTGCAAAGCCAGCCACAGTGTCATGCGTGTTACCCAGAGTCACAGTTCTTCTGAGCAGGATGCAATTAATGGCCCTGCAAACTTGCATCAACATGATTCCAACGGTCGACTTTCCCACTCCAAACTGGTTTAGCGACCGATCGGTAGCTGTCTGGAGTTGCCAGCTTCTAGATTGCAATAGCCACCTGCTTCTCCACTGGCAGGGCAGCTCTCAGTCTCATGTCCTTGCTCTGAAGGGTGGGGGCGACCTCATCACACAATCCTATGAAAGTGGCTTTTCTCATCCAAAACTTCTGCAGCCACTGCTCGGCATCCCAGACTTGCATGATGATGTGATCCCACCATTCAGTGCTTGTTTCCCGAGCCCAAAAGCAGTGTTCCACGGTGCTGAGCATGTCCGTGAATGCCACAAGCAATCTCGTGTCATATGCGTTATGTTAGTGGATATCATTGTTGGACTCCTTACTGACAGTTTGTAGTTTAAGGAGTAACTCGACTGCCAAACATGACATGCTGTTGAGACTCATCAGCATATTCCTCCGCACTTCGGGATCCATTCCCACAGAACGAAAGGGAGACAGAACACGCAGTACAAAAAACGTTGAAAGATGGTGCCAAATGTGGACAGAAGCACAGGGATTGCTGGGATGCAAAGCAATGCATCACAGGGCGTTGGGACAGGCCCCAGAATGCCCCACGCCTCCCGCCCACAAGCCACAGAATGGGAAGAGGTGTGCTATGGGATAGTTGCCCATAATGCACTGCTCCCAGTGCCGCTGCAAGTGCTTCAAATATGGCCAGGCCAGTGCGCTTGCAACTGACACTGTGAACACACTGCAACGCTTTTCTGCTCCACTCTCCAAGGGCTGGTTTAACTCACAGCGCAGTACATCTGCAAGTGTAGCCATGCCCTAAGGGCTGGTTTGTGTACTCACTTAATTCCTCAGGCATCAGAGTGTTTACATTAGCAGCACTTCCATCGTGGATGAGAGCAGCGCACTAGGGCAGCTATCCCACAGTGCAGCTCTCTCCATTTTGACAATAGGTCTTGTGGGAAGAGGGCGGGGTGAGCACATGGCATTCTGGGTCCCCTGCTCAGTGCCCTGTGATGCACTGCTTCATGTCCCAGCAGCCTCATTACTTTATTGCTTCTTTCGTGTCATTTTTTAACACCTCTTGCTGTCTGGCTGCTTTCCCCGCCACATCTACAAGCAGGAATGGATCCTGCTGTGCTGTCCACTACTCTGATAGCTGTCACTTGCACATCGCGCGTGGCAGTGCAGCTGTTCTTAAACTTCCAAAGAGAACTGCAGTCAGAGATGCCTGATGAGCTGCCTGAAATGGAAATAAGTAACATTCGATTGCTTTTGCCATTAGCTGAGGAGCTGAGCACTGTGGAACAGCGTTTTTGGGCTAGGGAAACTCACTCAGAGTGGTGGGATCGTATCATTATGCATGTCTGGGTTGATGACCTGTAGCTTCAAAACTTTTGGATGCAGACAGCCACCTTCAGGGAACTGGGTGGTGAGCTTTCCCCAGACCTTCGTCGCAAGGACACCAGACTGAGAGCTGCACTCGCTGTAGAGAAGCATGTGGCAATCGCATTGTGGAAGTTGGCGACTACAGACAGCTACCGGTCAGTTGCAAACCAGTTTGGAGTGGGGAAATTGACCGTTGGTGCCGTGGTAACTCAAGTGTGCAAGACCATTAATCGCATCCTACTGCGGAAGACTGTGACTCTTGGTAATGTGCGTGACATTTTGGGTGGCTTTGCAGAAACGTGCTTCCCTAACTGTGGTGGGGTGATAGATGGAACGGACGTCCCTACTGTTGCCCGGCCCACCTTGGCACCGAGTACATAAATTGTATGTTGAATGTGTATATGGCCATTTGAAAGCATGCTGGAGATGTTCGTACAGTAGACTGGAAATGAGCGAGGAAAATATTCCCATGGCTATTGTGGCGTGCTGTACTTTACATAACATTTGTGAGGGGAAGGGCGAAAGGTTTATTCATACATGGAGCATGGAGGCCGAACGCCTGGCTGCTGAGTTTCAGCAGCCAGATACCAGGGCTATTAGAGGGGCACAACATGTGGCAGTTAAGATCCAAGATGCCTTGAGGGAAAAGTTTGAAAATCAAAATTATTAAACTTTGCTGCTGTGTTTGGGAAAGGAAGTGTTAACAGCATGTGCTGTGCTACATGGCAGTTCTGTCTGTAATTTCAGTGAAGATGAAATGCTAGTTAACTTGTAGCTGTGATGACATGTAAAGAAATGTGAACACACAAATGAAGCTTGTTCCTTTTTGAAAAATGTGTGCTTTTTATTTTTAAAAAAGAGAAAACACCATATGCACATATATCCATCCTCAGTGATGGTGGTGAATAGGGTGGGGGGCTCATATACCTCACAGCTGTGTATAACTCCAGCTGTTGTTTGATAAGCTGTCTGGGGGTGTGGATTGTTGAGGAATGGAAAAATTTGCAGCGAGCCTATAAGAATGTGCAGTGGGAGTTTGGGGAGTGCATGGGAAACAATTCTGCACTTGCTGCAATGGGGGTCGGTCATGAATCAGGTCACTCGGCAGTGTAATGAGAGAATGCAACATATCTGTCTGATGCTCCAGAATGCTGATTAGCCTCTTCGTGGCTTCGCTATGGAATGCGTTATTCTCTTTTTGGTCTCAGTTCTCTCCCTCTTTCCACTTTGTCTTGGTTTCTCTCCATTTATTTTTAACATGTGTCTCCACTTTAGAGTGCAGAATCACCTCACGAAACATGTCTGCGTTAGGGCATCTTGGCCGCTTTTGTGTCACAGACGGTCTGCTACAGTGAGGGGTGGGTCTTTCACAGTCATTTCTGGGGAGACAGAAGCAACACATTGCTGTGAAACATACATACAGGAATCACTATGTACATTGCAATACACCACTGGTAAGAAATCACTGTCTTGGTGACAAAAATCAAGCACCCATGGTGCACAAGAACCCAGCAATGATGAGGGAATGCAGGGTTAGAGGGTTTATTGCATACACCCATTCTGAAAAGGGCTAGCATGAAGGGAGGGCATCCAGCACACAAACACAGCCACCTTAGTACTTTTCTGTGCCCCCAACCTGCTTTATGCATTATCAGAGCAAAGCAACTTACCAGAGCTCTGCTCTCTTTTCTCTGCCTCAGCAGACAGTGGCTGCTCACACTGGCTAGACACCTCCAGAGCGGAGAAAGGGTCCTGAGTGCACATAGCAGTGGGCTCCACAGCTTCCTCAGCCGCCTCCTCCTCTTCATCTATGACCTTCTCCTCCTGGCTAGGCCCACTTTCCACTGCCTCCAGATATGCAGAAGTATCCACTTGCCGCTTTGCAATGGAGGTGGGGGTCACCATTTAGGCTTGCATCCAACTCGCTCTAAAAACAGCAGCTTTAGGGTGCAGCACCAGACCAACAGTTTGCCTCCCTCACCTTGTGGTATGCGTTCCTCAGCTCATTCACCTTCACTCTGCACTGCAGTGTGTCCCTGTTATGCCCCTTCTCCTGCAAGCTGGGTGCAAGCTGCTTGTAGGTTCTGACATTCCTACGTCTGGAACACAGTTGGCACTGCACAGCCTTCTCTCCCCAAACAGTGATCAGGTCCAGTAGCTCGGCATAGCTCTAAGCGGGGGATGGTTTGCTACATGGAGCAGCCATAATCACTTGGCCAGGTGAGCACTCGCAACAGGAAAGGGAGTTTCAAACTTCCCGGGATTTACATGGGGAGGGGCAAACGTCGTTTACCTGGGGTTAGAGCAGCGGAGGTGCTGGCCAGAGTGGTCACTTTTGGCACTGTGAGTATCCTCCGGAGGCCCACAGGAAGAACATGTCTTCACTTTCACATCACCGCAAAAAGAACAGCGGTAAGAACTGTATGCCTCTCGTAAAGGTGGTTTTCTTTTTGCGTTGAAACTTCTGAGTTTCACCGCAAAAAGTCATTATCAAATGTAGATGCTCTCACCGTTTTTGCACTTTAAATGGCAAGTGTAGACATGCCCTAAGGTGATGCAACTGACATGGTGAGAGACTGAAACAAAGCTACATTAAAGTAGAGTGGGAACTACTCTAAATGTACACACTCTTCTAGCTCTTCAGCATAATTACACCAACTCAGTTCCTATTTCTCTTCTCTACTGTCCCTCTTTTCTGCCCCACACTTCCCCCAGCAGTGGTCTGGCACACTTCCACATACCTGAGGTGTGCCACCTCTTGTTTTGCAGGGAAGAGGAAGTTCTTTAATATCCTGCAACACGTGTACTCATGTTAGTGGTTAGTGGAGCTCTTCTTGCTATTAATACAATGTTTAAATTGCTAAAGAAGAACTCAGAATGAGAATGCATGCATGCCTGATATTGAAAGATATAAGTACACGGGTAATGCAGAATACTGAAGCAATTAAGCTAGTTTATCTATGCAAACATGCTAATAACCTTGGCAGTATTGTGAAGGTCAGCAAGACCTAGCTGATGAGAGAAGTATGCACAGCCATGAAAATGTTTAAAGACAGTTTTAACTTATGCTCCAATTTGTTCAGTTTCAAAACATTTTGAGGAAGATCACTAATTCTTGCCAACCTCACACAGATCAAGGTTCTGTTCTGAAACTTCTATAGACCTTTTACTGTTTCCAGCCTTTCCATTCTACAGCCTCCTTAATAATCCTCTGATTCTTGACTGGGTCCCAGCATGCCATGAGCCCCTTCCTCTAATTCTTCATCACCACCACCACATGACTTTCTCTTCCACTGATTTCCCCCTGCTGACTCCAGACATGCTCTTGCAATCCTTTGTAGCCAGACTGGCCAAAATGATTTACAAGAATCCCAGGTACTGTGCCAGAATGTAAGTGGTTACAACATTTTCCGTTAACAGTAAATAATTAAAAACCTGTCCTGCCCTGACCCCAGAGTTGGGTGCCATTCACTTCTTTTGGTGTCGATTCTGGAGTTAAGTAGATTTAAAAAGCAAGCATCTATTCATGATCTGACCTGATCGGCTTCTGTTAAGAGATCATGTCAAATGCCTGGTTTAAGATGATAGCAAGTAAAACTCAACCTGTCTGATGTTTGTTCTTTGTCTTTTGCAGTTGAAACAAATGACCTGTTTTCAGATGAGTAAAATTGGTGCCTTTAAAAAATATATTTTAATACTTTATGGGAGAGAGCCCCACAGAATAGAAATTGCTAATTCAGAAATGTGAGGAGGATGGGTGGCATATTGTGCCATGTGACGTGAAAGGCGTACTACACAGGCTTTTGTAGCTCTTCTACCCTAACTAGGTTCTTCTGTGCCATACCACTGGATAGACAGCACAGCAAAGCTAGAAAGTCATCTGAACTTGGTAGAATCTAATTTTGTAATTTGAAATGACTCCATTCTGTTGAACCTGTTCTCTCTTCCAGATCTATCAGACCCATTATATAAAAAGGTATATAGCTTGTTGTAAATAAAGCTGGCTGAGTAGGATCCACCAAATACAAAATTTGGTGAATTTTGGCTCTTTCTGGTATTGTTAAGCATTCACAATGCATTCCCATTGTTTGCGTGACCCATTCCTATGTATTTGGTATTCAAAAATACTGGACAAATATTACAAGTGAACAAAGGGCAGTCTGTGTGATGTATTTGAAATCTGCATTTGAAGTTTCAAACTGGACACCCGAGAAAGTAGTAAGCTGAATTCACATGTGGTAACAAATACATGTATTCTCCTCACTCATCAAGGCCAGTTTTGAAGGTCCACAAATTCACAGATACAAGAGTTTAAATAGAACTGAATCTATATCCTACTCTTTGTGAATCACTTTTCCCAGGATTAACAGCTGTAGTAATAATAATAATAATAGTTTTTAATACTGAAAACTCCTGAGATCACCAGTTATACATTGTGCTCCACGTAAGTTATCTGAGAACAGCACTATGGATACAGTTGTAAAATTTCACCTTCGGACTAAATCCCAGGAAGAACACAAAGCCTAAATAACTGGGCAGCATATTGGGGAGGCAAGGCTGAGGGTGATGGAATCTGCCTACCAGCAGACAGCAAAGGAACTGAACAGCTCCAGGGCTGTTATCGCCCTCAATGGAACAAAAGTCAGTGGATCCACATAGGTGTAGATCATTTAGCCCCATGTTCACCTCACTACCTGCCTCCCCATAGAACCAAATCTGGAGTGTACCAGGGACCTGGAACCCAGCTCAGAATTCACTTCAGTGGCATGCAGGGTGTATGCACAGCATCCCAGTATCCCTAGTGCCACCCTGTACACGGAATGGCACTTCTCCCACAGAGTGTTTCCTATTGCAAGCCTAATACCCCTTATTTTTGCACAGCACAGATCCTGCTCATTTTCTAATCAAATCTGAATCAAGCAATACAATTTTAGTTGCATGCCAGACTAATAGTTCTGCAAAGAAATATGGCAAGACGAAACGTACATTTTTAACCAAATAATCACCCTCAGAAAAACCCTTTAAGGCATTAGCCCCAGTGTTCATTAAAATACCCTAAGCAGGACAGACAAGATACCTGTTTCATTAGAACACTAACCACATGGCAAAACAAAGTAGTCAGTGACTGCTATCCCAAGTATTTGGCACTATATATTCAAATGCAAGTGTCCTTTTACAGCTACAGAAAGCCTTTAGCAAGTTCTGTCATCTGTTGCAGAAAGAAATGTTTTCTCTCCTGGGATTTCAAAACAGAGGAGGAATAAATGCATTTAGTTATATTTGTGTATAAATTAAATAAAAGGGGAAAAGAATCTGCAGTTTAACTTGCTGAGGGCCAATCTGCCCCTCCTGCAGATTTTCCCAGCGGCCAGGTCCAGGTAGAGGGTTTTTGCCTGGGGTTCCTCTTACACGCCAGTGAGTCATTCTGTCAGGAGGATGGGTTCCCCTCTGTGGAACAAATGGGGGCTGGTTTTGCCACAAATTCAAAGGTCTCTCAAGGGCCACATGGATTTGAATAACTGCACTGCTCAGGTCATCCTTCAGCCATACCCTGGCTCAGCTGGTTCTACTGTACTTATAAGGTTCATTTTGCACTCACGCTAAGTGCCTGATCCTGCACCACTGAAGTCAATGGGAGCAGGGCTTACTCATAGCTTTTTTTAAAAAAAAAAAGACCAGAAGGTACCATTATGATCATCTAGTCTGACCTGCATGACAGCAGCCCATGGAAAGTCCTGCACTGCGCTTAGTAAATTGTGGTAAATTATATAGTTGCTACCTACATTTCTTCTGCTATCTCAGTTAAACGTGATACTTTATTTCTTGCCCTAAGCTGTTGTGCACAGTTGCTATGCAATGTTGGGGAGCTGCTGAGTACCACATGAGTGGGGGGCTGGATTTCAGCAGTTGTCGGTCGAAGTGATCCCTATCTCACATCCTTTCCATAGCTCACAAAGGTGTACTGTGATTTAATTAATAAATGTCAAGATCCTCATATCAAAGACAGTAAGAAAATGCAAAATAATTACTGTTTTATTTGTGGACTCATATGCAAATATCCTACATCATCTCTAAGAGATGAGGAGGCTTAAACCATGGTCCTCTTAATTTAAGAAAAAAGAAAGGAACAAATATAAAGAAAAGGGACCTCATCACCCCAAACCCCTAATTGTAATTCAAGGAAAAGATTGTGTTCATACAGAATCAGTTCAAGGTAAAAAGTCTAAACTGGGTAAAGTTTACCTCTCTTCTGCCACCTATAGAAATAATTTTACTGCTGAAGCCAACAAATATCTGTCTACATCCCTTGTTAATTGACATTTTGCGTTCTTCCAACCATTGAAATGAAGTGAATGTACTGGCTGTTTTTTCTGTGACTAGAGATTCCATTCCAGAATTCTTTGCTGCCCTCAGGTGGTCAGCTTTGAGCCGTACGCTTTCCCTGAGGAGATTGGGCTCAATTCGGCCCTTGAATTATGTTAGATACAGGAGTAGATAGGCTAAGTCAGAAAAGAAAAAAACAGCCTTCAAAAGGAGACTATGTTTCAGAGAAAAACAAATATAATAAAATAGTGACAGTGACAAAGGTACACGGTAGAAAGTGTAGGAATGGGGGTGGGGGGGAGGTGAAGAAAAAAGAAAAACCTACCTATTACAAATTTAATAGAAAGCTTGCTGTATTCAGTCTTTTGAATATAACATGAGTTAAAGTTCATTAGGCTACTTGGAGGAAAAAACCCAAACCCTGAAAAATGTTGCTAACCTTTGGCTAGGGAAGGGAATAGACACCATCCTTGAGCCTTTTCCCTTTTGGAATATATATTTTACCTAAAATATATATACAGGTGATCTGTGTATTATTGCTAGGCATAGACATTAGTTACAGAGTTGTTTACAAAGCAGTTACCTAATAACCATCATATTAATTTTTCAGAAATTTAGCAACTGTTGAATGATACATTTGACTCTGGGAGAAAATAATGGAAGATGTATAAGCTAGAAAAACTGATAGAAGTGCAAATATCACTTGAAAGAAAGAACACTCCCAGTTCAGTCTGACTTTCACAGTCTCTTTGATTGTGCTAAAATCATGAGTCTCTGATTATGCTTCTGAGAGACTAAAATGTGGCACCCATTGGGTTCTAAAGCTTACAAAAGGTAGAATGTGCATTGACATAGCCAGCAAAAGTTGTAATTGATGCTAGGCATCTCACAGAAGGTATTGGAGACCCAATGAAGGTTCCAGGGAGAAACAGTTATTATCTGTGAAGAGGCAGGGCCAAGTAAACCCCTAGACCATCAGTGACAGGTGTCTAAGCTGTTGTTAAAAACCTCTAACAACAGGAATTTCATAACCTTCCTTGGTAAGTTATTAGAGTCCTTAACTGTGCTTCCAGTTACAAAATTTCTCATAATATTTAACTTAAAATCTCTTTACATTCAGTGGACATGGAGAAGAATTGATCACAGTTTTATTTACAACATCCCGTAACATATTTGAGGACAATTATCCGATCAACTCTCAGTCTTCTTTTCTCAAGGCTAAACACACCCAGTTCTTTTAATTTTTTCTCTCAGCTCAGGTTTTCTTTTGTCAATTTTGGGTGATCTCCTTTGGACTCTCTCAAATTTGTCCACCTTTTTCCGAAAATGGAGTGCCTGGAACTGGACACAGTACTCCAGCCTTTTTTGCAACTGCAGTACATTGTTGACTCATATTCAATTCACGATTTACTATAGCTCCCAGATCCTTTTCAGCAGTACTACCACTCAGCCAGTTATTCCCCATTTTGTAGTTGTGCATTCAATTTTTCATTCTTAAGTGAAGTACTTTGCGCATACCTTTACTGAATTTCATCTTGTTGGTTTCAGACCAATTCTTCCAATTGTCAAGGTCGTTTGAATTCTATTCCTGTCCTTCTAAGCGCTAGCAGCCCCACCCAGTTTGTCATTATCTGCTAATTTCATAAGCACACTCTCCTCTCCATCATCCAAGTAACTAATGAAAATGTTGAACAGTACCAGACCGAAGACAGACCACTGACGGATCCCACTCTAGATACGTTCTCCCAGCCTGACAGAAAGTTGTTTCAACCAGTTTTTCACTCACTTTATAGTAATTTTATCCAAACTACACTTTTCTACTTCGCTTCTGAGACTGTCACATGGAACTGTGTCAAAAGATTTACTTAAACAAAAACAAAAATCACATCTATAGCTTCCCCCCATCCACTAGGCCTGTAACCCTATCAAAGAAGAAAATTAAGTTGATTTGGCATGATTTGTTCTCGACTAACCCATGTCAGCTATTACTTATAACTTTATTATCCTCTGGGTGCTTAATAATTGGAATAAATTATCTTTCCAGCTATTGAAGTTTGGCTGACTGGTCTATAATTCCCTGAGTCTTCTTTGTCCCATCCCGTCCCCCTCTTATAGAAAGAGACCTTCTAAAAACATTCAAATATATTACTGGCACACGAAACCTTAAATCAGAGTGAATAAATGAAGACTCGGCACACTACTTCTGAAAGGCAGCTGACCCCTACTATAGACTAACAGAAGTATTAGAGCATAAGGTTTCGTGGGTGAATACCCAATTCATCAGACTTATGCTCCAACACTTCTTTTAGTCTATAAGGTGCCACAGGACTCTTTGTCACTTTTTATAGATCCAGACTAACACGGCTGCTCCTCTGATACTTAAGTTAAAGAGAGACTGTCAGTTGAACAATCACTTCTTTCTCTAATAATGTTGTATTTGCTAGTAACGCCTAGTATGACTATGGGGGAAAGAACTTAGTGAGCAAACCAGTTCTTAATATTTTTCAGTTTGTTTATTTTCTGCACTTAGCAGTACTTCGTGTATTGCCATTTTACTGATTCCCCAAATAGGTTGTTTCTCCCTCACTGAAACATCAACAGGTAAGATGAACAGATATACTTTTTAAAAAAGGTACTTAAAAAAAAATCCCAACCATTCTAATGAAATGGTACTCTGTTGGAACCTAGATTTTTTTTTTAAATTAGTTATTATAAATTTATTCAGATTGACAGGTAAAATTTTCAGATGTGGACAAGTGATGTAGGAGCTTAAATCCTATAGGGCTTTAGCACCTTTTACATTTTATTCAAATTATAAACATGCCAAAAGTGTAGTATTTGACTGCAATATCAATAGAGAGTAACCACAACAACATAAAAGTAAAGTCGCTACCAAAATATTTTTCAAAGTGACTATCTGAAATATTGGTAATTATATTACTAAACATACAATTTATAGATATTTCAAACTTTGTTTTACTCACAGTGTTCTCAATACCATCAGCAGCAGCCAGAGGGAGATTAAGTATATTTGTTTACTGAACTACTCTGAATTATTTCTTCTGTTTCTTTCAGGGTCAGCCTGGTCACCTAGGGGCTCAAGGTCCAATTGGATCTTTGGGATGTACAGGGCCAGATGGTTTGCAAGGAGAAAAAGGACAGAGAGGTGAGAATGGACTGCCTGGGCCCACTGGAGAAAAGGGTGATAAGGTAGGAAATACCATGGGAAGGTCTTTTTTAGTATATAAAATATATCGGTGAATATTGCAAAATGAAACAAATCAAGAACAATAAAAGCCTTTACTGAATGTTAAAACTACATGGGCATCTCCTGTTCTTACTCATGCAAAACTTCCACTGAAATCAGTTATAGAGCTGCCTGAGAAAGAACTGCAGAATTTGGCCCCATGTTATTAAATCGAAGTTGGCAGTAAAAAAGTTAAAATTCAAGGGTGTAAGTGTCCATTTGATATGTCCCACCTCACTCACATTAGCATCAAGAAGGTTACGTGCACATATGTGGGGGAAGAATAGAACTTTAAAGTAATACTATACAATAGGCATAACTTTGCTGCCTTTGGTTATGGTGAGTAATGGAATCATAAATGGTGCCTTTTATTATAATTCAGCCTTCGGTTTTACACAGTTCTACAATCCTTGAACCTTTACCCTGGCTTTCACTGGTCTAATTCTATTGACACCAGTGTCAGTGAGATCAGAATTTAGCTTCTTGTGTACAACTCCACTGAAACATAGAGCTTAATCCTCCTCTGGAGTCAATAGAAGTTGTGCCATTGATATAAGTGGGAGCAGAAGTCAGCCTGTAATATGGCACATACTATTATTTTACACATTATGGCTAAATTCATCTTTTGAATAATCCTTTGTGTTTTAATGGATGAAATTGGCTCTAAGAATTTAATATTGTCCCCCAGTACCATTTGTGGCATTCATAGCTATCATTGATCATTGTTCAGGATACACTAGCTGGATAACCTCAGGCAGAGTCTGTCCACTTTATATCAGAGATGCAAGTGGGTGAGGTATATCTTTTATTGGACCAATTTCTGTTGGTGAGAGAGACAAGTTTTCAAGCTACACAGAGCTGTTTTTTAGGTCTGGGAAAGGTAGTCAGAGTGTCACAGCTAAATACAAGGTATTTTACCATAACTGGCCAGTTGACCTTGAATGGTCTCTTACAATGTGTGTTAAATATTTATGCTAAACAATTTGTCCCACCTTGCATTTAGCTGTGACACTCTGAATATCTTTCCTAGACCTGAAGAAGAACTCTGTGTAGCTCAAAAGCTTGTCTCTCTCACCAGCAAAAGTTGGTCGCATAAAAGATATTACCTCACCCATCTTGTTTCTCTAATATCCTGGAATCGACACAGCTACAACAACATTGCAAACATCTTATGTAGCCATTTATCCTGCAGTGAGGTGTTAAATTCATGATTCAAATGTGACTTTATTTCCTAATAGTTTTTGACCTAATTTTACAGTACCACATCCTCATGTTGTCTTCAGTTTATAAGTGTTCCCAAAGAACAAAATTGTAAAAGTGATTTTTTATTATTATTATTTTTTTAGGGCCCAACAGGAGTCCCAGGATTTCCTGGTTTAGATGGTGTGCCTGTAAGTACACTGCCAATATTGTGTTATAAAGATTACAATTAGTCTGAACCCATAGGGAACTATTTTAACAGATTACCTTAATAATCAGATATGGTTAGTTTTATACCCTTCATTACTGTATCACCTGGAGAGCTGCATATTTTGTATGTGTGTGAAAAACAAAGTATACTGTTGTTGTATTTAGTATTGATAATACTTCACACTTAACGTTTCCAAAAGACAGTACAAACCAACTAATTAAATCTATTAACACCCCTTTGAGGTAAGTAAATATTATTATTCCCATTTTACAGAGAGGGGACTGGATATAGAGAGGTTATCTGAGACTTGCACAAATCCATGCAGCACGGAAATGCCAATGCCAGGATTAAAAACTAGTAGTCTCTAGCTCCAGGCTCTAAAGTAGACCACACAGCTTCTGAATATGTTCTTAAAATAGCAAAAAGGATCCCAAGTACTAGTTCTTTTTCTGTTGAAACATTTTGAGCACCGTCCAGCAGTCCTTACTCAAATAAAAACCCCATTGAAACCTGCAAGAGATTTCCTGAATAGGAACTATAGATCTGGACACCTCAGTATTAAGGTAGATGGATATACAGCTTTGTGTACAAGCTGTCATAGATTATCAGGGTTGGAAGGGACCTCAGGAGATCATCTAGTCCAACCTCCTGCTCAAAGCAGGGCCAATCGTCAGGCAGATATTTACCCCAGTTCCCCAAATGGCCCCCTCAAGGATTGAACTCACAACCTTGGGTTTAGCAGGCTAATGCTCAGACCACTGAGCTCTCTCTCCCCCCTTGTATATAAATGGAAATGAGTAGGGTGAAAGGATAAGATGCTCTATTAAATACAATATTTTGAAAATGATTTTCTATTAGAGTTAAATCCTGGGAGGCCCTTTATAACTACACAGGGATCAACCAAAGTGGAAATAGTGCACTTTGGATGTTCACGTAGGCCAGGAAGCAGAGATCCTGTGGAGGGTATCTCTGATCCATTTGTGCTCTGTGTTTGCTCTCCATATCTGTCCATGTAGTTGAGATTCTTGCTAGAGGAGCTGTAAAATACATGGCTTCCATAAAACCAAATTCTAGCATAGAGAAGACAACAGGGTTGTGTCTGCTAGAGTTGTCTGGAAAATAGAAATCCCTTTTCATGAAAAATTGCATGTTTAGGAAAAAAAATTATCCTGAATCAGGATGATAAGTTAAGGATGCAAAATTTTTCACAGGAAGGGATTTTTAAAAAAGTATTGTTTCAGAAGCACTGAAATGGGATTTTTTTGATTTGCCAGCTTGCTGCTTGGAAGGTTCTTCTGCCAGACAACAGTCTTCAAGGTTGGCAGCTGAGGAGTAGTAATTTCAGTTTTCACAATGGAAAACCTAACTTTTTTTGGCAAAACTGAAATTTACAATTTTGCTCAAAAGGCATTTTCAGTAGGAAAATATTCTGATGGAAAATTCTCAACCAACCCCACTGTCCGGTAGTCTTCCCATCCTATATAATAGTGAATGGTCAGTGCATGGGGGCATTGAAAATCAGTTCCTCCATCCCAGGATTTGTGTGTGGATTTTCCTGAGTTCACAGTATGTTTGACTCAAGTTGTGCCCTATTTACTTGAATTGCATCCTAACAGTAAGAAAGGGCCTAGCTAGTTTGGGATGACCTTAGTGTATGTCATTAACAAGGAATAAAATCTTTCCACGTTTCCCCAAATGTGATAGCTCTTTATTGCTTCCAGAAGGAATTTACTCTCAGAGAGCTTGATTTTGCTTCCATTGAAGAAAAACTTTTCGTATTGATTCTAATGAGAGCAGCATCCAGCCTAATTCTCTGTGTCACCCGGCAGAGCTACTGTGCATTAAAGAAGGGAATGTAAGAGCTATCAGACCAAACACTCTAGTTTCAGATTACAGCCCCGTTGAGCCTATTGCTAGGTGTAAGGAAAATTCTCATAGATTTCAATGGGAGGCTTTTCCAGTGTAAGGAGTATAGAAGTGAGTGGGTGATCCTCTCACCCACCCAGTTCTGGGTTACCAGTGTCACTGCTGTGTTTAGACAAAACCTGAACCTAACATGTCACATCTTTACATGTAATTAAACCCTCACTAGGGATATCCTGGAATTGAAGGGTCCAGGGGCAAACCTGGCTTGGATGGCTGCAATGGTTCAAGAGGAGATCCCGGATTTCCAGGAGAGAGAGGATGTATTGGACCAAGAGGCTCATTTGTAAGTTATAAGCTTTATTATAATACATTTAAACTTTCTGTCCAGGTTAATACCTTTTAAAATTAAAGGGGCATTAGACTATGGCACTAGGCTTATGGCTCTGGCTACCTGAGCTCATGTCCTGACTCAGGCTGCTTCTACACTGCACTTTTTTTGAGCTGCTGACTGGGTTTCCCACTCCTGTTAGCTTCAGTGAAGTGAAGGGTACTCAGAATCTTGCAGGATCCGGTGTTAGGTTAAAGATGAAATTAAGTTTGCTAACCCATAAACTGAAGTTCTGCAATACTTGATCACACAAGAACTCCCTCAAGCTCAGGGAACACAGTTGTATCTGGTCTGGCCTTTATGCAGGGAAAGTTCCCTATGCTACATACCACTGGTGTTATAGTATAGAGAGCTGTGTAGGAAACATACTTGCACATATTCCCACACCCTTCAGGCGTGCCTTTACTTGCCTAAGCTGTGCCTCACTGGCTACAGTACCATTTATACCCATGCTAGTGGGACTGTATGGGTATGTACTCCACATGCAGCTGAAAGAAGCATGCTGGGTAGACATACCTTGAGACACACACAAGCACCTTGCGCTCCCATGTAATAGCCAACCACGGTCTGGCCCCAAGGTACATTTTATAAGACTGAAATATTTAAAATTACCTCTAAGATTATTAGCTTTTCCCTCTGAAAACAGAAAGTGTGTCTGAATTAAAATTGGTCCAATATTTTAATACTGGCTAAAGGAGATTAAAAACTCAGAACCAGATCCTCAGTTGGTGGAAAGTGGTATAGCTCCAGTGACTGCAATGGAACTATGCTGATTTACGCCAGCCAAGAATCTGACCCACAGTCTTTGACCTTTTGCAAAAACATGGAATGGCTACCAGGTTATTAGGTTAAGTGCTGCTCTAAATTTTCTAAACTAAACAATAAACAGTTCTGGATGTTATGCTAAAGTCTAACACATTTAACTGAAGGTACTTGGTTGATCACCATGTACACGCATTATACTACTTGAAAGACATTAGAGGTTACCATGTTTGCTGTATTTGAGCCTTAGTTTAATAGAAAGGTCATCTGAGGGACAACGCAATGAATTGATTAATCTGTGCCAAAATTAGTACTGTGCTGTTAGCACCATTTCTGAACGTTACCCTATGGCCTTATTGTTATTTATTGTTTGTAATTCAGGAATGCTCCACGACATGGCTAGTACTGCTCACACTAATAGCCTGAGGCCTTGACTCAGCAAGTTACTAATACACATGCCTAACTTTGAGCACGTGAGCAGTCCTGTTGAAGCCAGCGAAACTATTCAGATGCTTAAAGTTAGGCATATACTTAAGTTACTTGCTGAATCCAAGCCTAAGAAAACAAGCAATATACAAGCAAAGGGTAAAGCAGAGGGATAAAACATGATCCAAATACGATAATTAACCCTCCCGACATTTCTGGTGGTGCAGTTTTAATAGGCTGCAACATGACTCCAGCACACAATTTGATAAAAATCTAACCCACTACACCTTTCAGAACAATAGAATAACTTCTGTTCAACATGGTAACGGTAGCTGCTAGGAAGTCTCTGACTGTGCTATGTCTCATGGACTAGACTGTCACCTGCAAGAAGTAGAGGGATGAGATAAAAGAAAAAGTGAGACCTGGAACAAAATTATAGCCTGAATCCACCTGGTTCAAGGAAATCTGAGCCTTTGCAGACCTATCACTCCCAGCATATAAAAGAACATAAAACAACAGACACGCAGCCTTGGATCTGAACTAAAATACCAACACCAATAAATTGGACTTTCTAGGAAAACATGACAAAGTCAGAGCAAATATATTAATTATCTATTTGAGTATAATAATGCCACATTAAACTCTCTGTATAGACTGACTCCAATTTACTAACTGATTTATTGCACCAAATACCCACTTGATTACCTACTACCAGTATCTCAATGGACTGTTAATTTCCCTGTTACTTCCTATTTATATCGTTTTCCTGTATAACTTCATATATAAACTAAATACATGTTAATTTCACTTATCTTAAATATATGCCTATTACTGTCCCTTTAAGTCACAAATAAATGATTGAAAAAATTAAAGGAAGGGTTGACGATATAAAATCCTAGCTTAAGAAGCTGAAAAGGTGACAAGATTCATTTAATAAAAATATTTTGTTGTACAAAGAAATCAAACTTGCAATTTGTTTAGAGACATAAGTGTAAATAAGGCAGAGGTAAATATAGCTTTCAGTGTGACAGTTCCAGGAAGGCCTCTGTTTAACAGGTCCATTCTGCTATAGCAGCATTTTTCAAAGTTCAGGTTGCTACCTAGTACTGGGTCGTGGCATGTAAGGCACTGGGTCACTCTGTTCAGCACCATCGACTGGTATGTTAAAAGTCCTGCTGATGGTGCTGCCCAGCTAAGGCAGGCTAGTGCCTAGCTGTTCTGACACCGCGCTGCGCCCCAGAAACGGCCAGCAGCAGGTCCGGCTTCTAGGCAGGGGAGCCACAGGGCTCCACATGCTGTCCTCGCCGCAAGCACCGCCCGGTCAATGGGAACTGGGGGGCGGTGCCTGCGAGTGAGAGCTGCATGGAGCTGCTTGCGCCCCTCTGCCTAGGAGCCAGACCTGCTATGGCTGCCTCAGGTGTGCAGCACAGTCCACAGTGCCAGGACAGGCGGGAACCCTGCCTCTGCACCCCGGCTGTGCCGCTGACCGGGAGCTGCTGGAGGTAAGTCTGTGCCCCAACCCCAAATCCCGATCCCCTGCCCCCACCCTGAGCCCCCCCCCAAACCTGGAGTCCCTTCTGCACCTCTTCCCTGGCCCCACCTCAGAGCCCTGACTCCCTCCTGCACACCAACCCCTTGCTCCAGCCCTGAGCCCACTCCCCAAACCCAGAGCCCCTCCTGCACCCCAAACCCCTCCTCTCCAGCCCCAGTCCAGAGCCCTGACTTCCTCCCATACCCCAATCCCCTGCCCCAGCCCTGAGTCCCACCCAAACTCAGAGCCCCTCCTGCATCCCAAACCCTTCATCCCCAGCCCTGCCCCAGAGCCTGCATCCCCAGCCCTGAGCCCCTCCTGCACCCCAATCCTCGCCCGAGTCCAGAGCCCACGCCCAGCACCCCTCATTCCTGGCCCAACCCCGCAGCCCTCACCCCTGCACGCGAACCCTCTGCCCCAGCTCTGAGCCCACCCCAAACCCCTCATCCCCAGCTCCGTTGTAGGTCGTGGACGTTAACAGTTTTCTTCAACTGGGTCCCCAGAAAAAAAGTTTGAAAACCACTGAGCTATAGCTACCTCCAGCTGTATACAGCTGCTGCTCTTCAGTTTATTCTTGCATTCCTGTGATAATTACTTTCCTATTCATTTCTGACCTCAAGCTTAGAATGTCAGTGTACGACTGGGCTGACACTGTGATTCATTGAGTACAGATTCTGGATATTTATGTTCTATGGAATATGATATCCTGGTTCTATTGAAGTCCAGCTCTGGGGCATCCACGGAAAAAAAATAGTGGGTGATTTTGCTATCTTTTGACAGCAGTAGGGCCAGGATTTCACCAAGAGTGATTTTGGTTTATTGTGAGGAGTAAGTGTTAAGGGATAAGTGTTCTGATATATCCACTCCTTCTGTGTACATCATGCTCTTCATAGTTAAACAAACACAGACATTGTTTTGCAAGAGCAATGAAATCTGTTCCTGCTGAAGCAAGTTAAGATTTTGTGGGTACTAAGACAAGCAAAGTTATGTGTGGACTCTACAGCAAGTCCCACAGACATCACATTAGACATCACATTTAGTTTTGGTATAAAGTGTATGTACTAATGATTGAAGAATTTAGTTTCTTTAGATACAGCAATCGGTAGCTCCAGATTTCCTACTTTAAACAGGATACCACTGGCTTCTTATAAATCCTGGTATGAATTTCTAGGAAAGGTAAAGAACTTGCATGCCAGTAGCCACTGCATCCATTGAAATTAAATATGACTGAGAGTTATAGAGAGTATTAATGCCATCAAAACTGAGAAGTTATCACTGAAACTGTACAGTAGCTTAGAGTATCAGAGGACAGATCATAACGTTATTACAGAACATAATCTGATTTTTAATTACTGACTGATTTTTCAGGGTGTTCTTGGGCAAAAAGGAGAAAAAGGAAACTCTGCATATATTTCAGATTTCATTAGAGGTGCTCCAGTAAGTATATTATTGTGGAAATAATCATAAAATGTAGGAAGACATGTATAGCATATGTGAGTATTCTAATAACTCCAAATTGTTTAATAAAAGCTAATTTCTCTCTTTTAAAAACAGAAATTAAATGCAAATTTGTTAACTGCAGTATACAGATTGAGCTATTAATTGTCCTAAAGTCAGGAAATTCCCACAACAGCTATAAATTGCTCCCCAAGTCTCTAGGGACATATAGACAGGCATTAAAATTAACATTGTAGACAGTAATGGAAAATTCTACAGATGTACAAAAGAAGCTGAATTAAGGCTGCTGTGGGAATCAGAACTTCAAATTGCCGTGAACATTTATGGAGGTATAATCTCAGGCTTGTATGTACACAGGGCCAAATCTTGACCTAGACCCAAACACTTGTTGAATTTTGGAGCTGATGGGTAATACAATTGGCACAGTGAGTTGACATAACACATGGATGAAAGCTTTGTAGCTGATTCTCTCAGTAAGATGCCTTTGTGCTCCCTAATTGCTTCCAGTTACTGCTTGCTGCTGATTGCAGGTTTAGTTTAGTATGCATCTGCTTCCTGCACACCACATTCATATTATTGTTTCTAACAGTGCCTACAATGTACTAGGTGCTTTTCAAACATAAAAGAAGGCATGGACTCTGCCCCAAAAGAGGTTATACTCTGGCTCTGATCTTGCAAACACTTATGCACAAATTAACTTTACCCACCTTTGCAGCATTGGGATCTAAAAGACAGAGCAGAGAGAGAGAGAGAGAGAGAGATGGAGGTTCAGGGAAGGGGAAACAGCAAACTAGTAGGATGCTGATAAACAAAGCAGTAAGGTACTGGGGTTGGCCGTATCATGATAATGCAAAATTTTAACGATGCTTTAAAAGAAAAAACAAACTTATGAGCATATCCTTAACTGGTGTAAATAATATAGTTCCACTGATGTCAGTGGAGCTATGCTGATTTATACTAGTTGAAGTTCTAGACCTTTATATTGCAAGAGATATAAACTAATCCTTCACTGCCCTACAACCATGACAAAACTCTCATTGAATTCAGTCGAGCAGAGCTGATACATAGTGAGTGCTCTGCCATGGTAGTCATGCTCATCTCTTGGTGGACTCACTCCTTTGTACTCTGGAGGGATGCTTGAAGATAGGAAGAACATTTTCTTCTCTCTTCCATTCTCTCACACAGGGGTACACCTGAATGCAGGCTGTGGCTCATTATCTTTTGCATTTAATCTTCAATTCATCTGGATTAGATTAATAGTAAAAACTTTACTTAACCCTATGTTTAAATGTAGGGGGTTTTGCTAACTTGAAGACAGTACAGTGAAACGGTTGAGCAAAGAGCTGGAGCTGTCACCCTTTATCAATAATTCATTTTTCATACATGCAGTTTGGGAGTATTTTTATGATTTAAAGTAAAATCAAATCAACAAAAGTATAATCAAATACATGACTTCAACTGCTCTCCTAGGAACTAGTCCTTGTTTTAGAAACCCATAGGTGCATCTGTATATGAAGTCAGTTATTGTTTCTCTGTATTTTCTTCATTATTGGACATTTTTGTGTTTTCATAAAGGCTTTCCCTCTTAATGTTCCCTCTTTCCTTTTGGTTGACCCAGTACTGACATCATAATCCTGTACTAATGACACTAGTCTGTTGCCCTGGAAATCATTGTGTTGTCACTAATTCATCATTGTGTCTTAACTGTGAGATCAAAAAGAAAATTTGGGCTTGAGGAAGCCAGTTTTCCTTTAAAATACTAAAAGCTTTAGTATGTAGATAGCATAAAATTTCTTAGAAAAATTCTCTAGAAAATATTTAAATGTATGTTAATAGTTAAATTATATATTTAAATATTGCAATATCAAGTTTAAACCCAAAGCTTGATGTCATTTAAATTATTATTATTATTTTATCTTTGTGATGAAAAATCACGTGTTGGCTCACAATTCTGTGATAAAGTGAAAGTGTGATCCTTTACAGTAACTCCTTGCTTAACGTTGTAGTTATTATTCCTGAAAAATGTGACTTTAAGCAAAACGATGTTAAGCGAATCCAATTTCCCCATAAGAATTAATGTAAACGGGGGGGGGGGGTTAGGTTCCAAGGAAATTTTTTTAACCAGACAAAAGACTGTTATACCAGACAAAAGACTATATTATTACACACAGTATAAATTTTAAACAAACAATTTAATACTGGTACACAGCGATGATTACTGTGAAGCTTGGTTGAGATGGTGGAGTCAGAGGGTGGGCTATTTCCCAGGGAGTGCCTTACTGCTAATGATGAACTAGCAATTGGCTGAGCCCTTAACGGTTAACTCATTGTTGTTAATGTAGCCTCACACTCTACAGGGCAGCACGAATGGGGAGAGGGGAGACAGCATGGCAGACAGAGACAGAGACACACACCGTGTGTGTGTGTGAGAGAGATGCGCATTGTTCCTTTAAGTACACTGACTCCACTCTAAGTACATTGCCTTTTTAAGTTAATCTGCAAGCTGAGATGGCAGCTGCTGCCAAGAAGCTCCCTCCGTCCTGAGCCCTGTTGTATGTCCCCCCGCTCTGTGGAAGATGGGGTAAGCGGGGAGCAGGAGCTGGGAGGAGGGGGACACCCTGACATTAGCCCTCCTCATTTCCTCCCCCTCTGCATAGCAAGCAGGGGTCTCTGGGAGCAGCTCCAAGGCAGTGGGCAGGAGCAGCACATGGCAGAGGGGGGAGAGACAGCTGAACTGCCGGCAATTGGTAGCCTGCTGGGCGGCTGCTGCACAGGGAACTTGAGGGAACGGGGAGCTAATGGGAGGCTGCCGGTCCATCCCGGTTCCAAGCCCCTACCAGCTAGCTCCAACGGGCTGCTCTTTCTGCAAGCAGTGTACAAAGCAGGCGGCTGCCAGACAGCGTTATAAGGGAGCACTGCGCAACTTTAAATGAGCATGTTCTCTAATTGATCAGCAATGTAACAATGAAACAACGTTAACTGGGACAATTTTAAGTGAGGAGTTATTGTATTTAGCAAAATACTTGTCATTCCAGGGAGCAAGAGGTGAACCAGGCCCCCCTGGCAGATCTGTAAGTATCTTCCTGCAGCTCGTGTATATGCTTGTTTGTTTTGAACAACATACTGTAGCATGAGTACATTACTTCCATGTATTAAGAGTGAGTAATCCTTACTTATGAATGGTCTAATTGAAAATGTAATAGTGAATGACAGTAGAAGAGAGAACAGATCAACAGCTTTTAGCCTGACTTGCCTTCATTATTACCACCCACACATGAGAGATTAAAGATTGTGTAGGAAAAGCAGAAGATGATAGAATGTATCATGAGTGAGGCTCAAGCTGATGTGATTGGAGGTGCTAGGCTGCTTCACTTTTGGAGCACACTATACTAGGTGAAAGAGGACAAAAGTCACAAGAATAGATGAGCAGGCCAACATAGCCAGGTCATGTTCACCAACACCAGCTGTGAGAAACAGAAGAGGTTGCCCATGGTTCCCACATTGCAAGTGGTCTTGGTCCAGTGGATCTGCAGGGTACTGACCAGCTGATGCCCTGTCACATTCACGAGCCGCAAGAAATCTCTGTGTCAAATAAGCAGTGGATGGCAGAGCCTCACTGTGTGAGGCTGCTGGGTCTTCCCAGAGTATGCCAAGCATCCTGGAATTTGGCCATAAAAATAAAATCCCAAATGAAATATTTTCTGGTTTTTTTGTTAAGCAGTCATCTTCCCTATCGCTCAGGGAGCCTCTTTTTTTATATTCCAAAGGCTATAGCATTTCCAGTGCTTTGGTAACCTGAGCTTAATTCTTTTCGATGTGCTATTGTTTATATATATGACTAGTAGGACTAGAGCAGGGGTGGGCAAACTTTTTGGCCTGAGGGCTGCATCAGATTTTTTAAATTGTATGGAGGGCCAGTTAGGGAAGGGGGTCGTGGCCCAGCTCCCACTTCCTATTTGCCCCCCCCCCCACGGGACTCCTGTCCCATCCAACCCACCCTATTCTCTGTCCCCTGACAAACCCCCGGAACCCCTGCCTCTGACTACCCCCTGCCACCGTATCCAAGCTCCCCTCCTTCCTGACTGTCCCCCTGGGACCTCTGCCCTCATTCAACTGTGTTTCTCACCCAGACCACCCTAGGCCTATCCACACCCCCATCCACTGACCACCACCCCAGACTCCCCTGCCCTCTATCTAACCCCCCCTGCTCCCTGCCTCCTTACTGCACTGCCTGGAGCACCAGTGGCTGGCGGCACTACAGCCACATCACTTGGCTGGAGCTGGGCCAGACCACCGCCACCACCACACAGCTCAGAGCACCAGGTCAAGCCAGGCTCTGCAGCTGCACTGCCCCAGGTGTTCACAGGCTCGCCACCCAGACCATTGCACCGGCGGCAGGGTGAGGTGAGGCTGTGGGGGAGGAGGAACAGCGGGGGAGGGGCTGGGGGGGCTAGCCTCCTGAGCCAGGAGCTCGGGGGCCAGGCAGGACAGTCCCCCGGGCCAGATGTGGCCGTAGTTTGCCCACCCCTGTTGTAGAGAGACGAGCGTGTACTGTATGAGGTAATATGTTTTATTGAACCATCTTCTGTTGGTGAAAGAGACAAGCTTTTGAGCTACACGAGCTCTTCTTCAGGTCTGGGAAAGGTAGTCAGTGTCACAGCTAAATACAAGGTTGGACAGATTGTTTAGCATAAACAGTGAACACATTTTGTAAGAGATCATTAAACATGAAGTGGTCCATTAATACCTCTGCACATAGTTGCCAACTCTGTGGGTGCTCCAGAGCTGGAGCACCCACAGAAAAAAGTTGGTGGGTGCTGAGCACCCACTGGCAGCTCATCGTGGCCCCACCCCCCCGCTCCAGCTCGCCTCTGCCTCCTCTGCGAGCATGCTGCCATGTCCTGCTTCTCCTGCCTCCCAGCCCTTGCACCGCGACACAGCTGATTCACGGGACCGAGAGGGAGTGGGGAGGAGGGGAAACGCCATGCGCTGGGGGAAGAGGTGGGGCTGGAGCAGGGATTTGGGGAAGGGATCCAATAGGGGCAGGGAGGGGATGGAGTTGGGGTGGGGCCAGGGGTGGGGGGTCTGGGCACCCTCTGGCACCAGAGAAGGTTGGCGCCACTGCCTCTGCAGTCATTTGACAAAAAAGGGGGATAGATTGTTGTAATAAGCCATCAATCCACTGTCTTTGTTAAGACCATTTTTTTTTACTGTCTGGCAAAATTATGAAGTTAAGCTTCCAGACTCATCTTTTGAAAGTGTTATGCAAGTTTCCTTTGAGGATGAGGACTGAGAGGTCTGATAAGGGGTGATCATTTTGTGAATCTGTTCCACTTTCTAATTAGCTGTGACACCCTTACCACTTTTCCCAAACCTGAAGAAGAGCTCTGTGTAGCTCAAAAGATTGTCTTTCTCACCAACAGAAGTTGGTCCAATAGAAGATATTATCTCACCCACCTTGTCTTTCTGATATCCTGGGATAAACACGGCTACAAGACCACTGCAAACAACAATAGTCTTTACTAGTATAACTGTCTACAAGTTATAGTGTATATAACGTACTATGTACTGTACACATAACCATATACATAGCATGTGTACTGCATTACCTTGGAGTTGTTCTAGAACATCAGTCAAATGGGAGTAAACAGGATGCCAGTTATATATGACTGGAATAGTGCCAATGGGCCGTAGATGGAATCCAAGTGATATAGGCGTTTAGGAGCTTAATGAGAATTTGGTGCCACTATGTGACATGTTGAGCAATTCTATGCAAGGAAGAAATTAAGATGCTAGTGTTTTCACAAACAAATACATTTTTTGTCCTCTTTTTCAGGGACCTAGAGGAGCTAGGGGGCCAGTGGGCCCACATGGATTGCCAGGCCAACCAGGCTTGCAGGTAAGACTGGCACTGTTCTGTAATACTGCGTTTTGAGATCATATATAAATGCTTGTCCATTCATCTAAAAAGTTCAGCCCCAGCGTAAATTCAAGCCTAGACATTTGCTATAAGGCAGTTAATTAAAGGGCCTGATTCTGCCTGGCACTTACATAGGTCTGCAGTGGGAGAATGAGAGTTCAAGAACCCTTCCACATGCTTGTGCACACACATGTAAGGTCCAGGCAGAATTCCAATGGGCACAGAGAAGTGCTGGTAATGCTCTCTCCCGACGCCTTCCCTGCAACCATAGCCCTAAAGGAGGCAGGGAAGATATGGAGCCAGAGCTCCACAGCACTAAGGGTGGACAAGTGGAGCAAGGCATGGGTTGTGCAATCCCAAAGAGAGATAAGGCAATAGGCACACAGCCTGTGTACCTCTGGTGAGCTCTGGGAGAAATTTTTGCCTTCGATACTCCCTCTAAAGAGTTGCAGTTCTGGATCATTCTGTCAAAAGCTTTGCTTTCAAGTCAGAATATTAAGTTGTTTGACTCCCTTTTTTTTAAAGGGAGCTCCAGGCCTTCCTGGTTTGCAAGGTGAACAGGTGAGTGTCTGCTTTCCATGGGGTTTGTACAGTTTCAGTGAAATGCATATTTATGCTGATATTTAAAGTGTTCTTTGACTATTTCTGTTAGCAAAGTTTCAAAAACTTGAATTGTTAAATTATTTTGCAAGGATTTTACTCACCATCACTAGTTTTAATTTTTTTCTTTAGGGCAATCCAGGTATTGGAGTGGATGGACAAAAGGGGGAGCCGGTAAGCAAACAATTAATGGTATTAAAGGTGGCCTGGATATAGAATTAAATATATATTTTGCTTAGGAAAATACGTAGTCCATATAGTTTTACTTAGCATACAGTTTTTGTGGTTAGTTACAGATGTCCATATAGTTTTACTTATGAGACAGTCCCTCGAGCCCTGCCCTGATCCTGCACAGAGATCTGCGTAGGCAGACTGAGATCTGCTTGAAATCCTACTGACTTCATTGGTGCTTGAAGTACGAGGGTATAGTATGGTATCGTATATACTCCTGTAATGGATATAGGGAGCATTACCTTCTTTTGATTGAAAGAGTCCCAGCTGGTTGACAGGTCTCTGCAGAGCTCTTTGTATCCACAAATCAGCAGAAGCTGTTCAATCAGAGTAGAGATATTAGTGTTGTAAGTAGGAGATTTAAATGTTTTGGAGCCTTGCAGAGCCAGTGTGTTGAACCAGATGTCCATTTCTACTGCTTCTCTGGCTTTTACAGGGTGATGTTGGACCTCCTGGATCTCCAGGACAGCCATTGTTGGTTTGGCCGCCCGGTTCTTTCCTGGTTAAAGGAGAAAAGGTTTGCAAATGAAAGTCTATTTTTAAACATTACAGTACTCAGTTTACTGGAAGTGCTATCCCAGGATGCATTTTTGCACAGAGTTTATATTAAGGACTTTTATTTTATTGAGTACCACCATTATCAATAGAAATACCGTTATCCAGTATTGGACTGGCAGACAGAGGCCAGGCCAGCCTCATGTTACTGCTGCAGCCCACCTATTCCCTCCATGAGGTGCCTCTGTGCCATAGCAGGAGGGTAAAAGGAAATACCATTCCCCTTTGTCCTTTCTTCCCACTCTGCAAATATTATATACAAATGAAAAGATATTTTTTTGCTAATGGCCAGCTCAGAAAAGACGAAGTGGGTGAGGTAACATCTTTTATTGGACCAACTTCTGTTGGTGAGAGAGACAAGCTTTCAAGCCACACAGAGCTCTTCAGGTCTGGGAAAGGAGCTCCTAGTCTCAGAGCAAAGTGGAAGAGATTGTTAAGCATAAGTAGTTAGTACGTATTGTAAGGGACCAATCAAGTCTACAGCACGTATCGTAAGGGACCAATCGAGTCTGCAGCACATATTGTCAGGGTCCATTAACACACATTGTAAGGGTCCATTCCAGGTCTGCAGACTCAGGCCAGGTCTACACTGCGACTTTAAATCGGTTTAATGGCCGATATACCGATTTAACGCTGTATCCGTTCACATGACGTCGTCATTAATATCGATTTTACCGCCTCCTTAAATCGATTTCGGATTAGACAAATTGGTACATGGCCGACCCTACACTAACTCCAGTGGAGTCGCAGGCCAGGCAGATAGAGCAGCACTGACTCACAGGCATGGCCAGGTCAAGCAGTGCCCAGAGCAAAGACCAAGCCACCAGCCCAGCATTTCAAACGTGTGATGGGTGGTGGGTTTTATGGGTCAAAGTGAACAGTCACAACCCAGAGATATGCAGGCTCATGGTACTGGAAATAGTCACATAATCTTGTGTGGATCTGTTTTGACTTGTCCATAGCCTCTCGATTCTGCAACTGCGAAGCAGGCCCGAGAGATATCAGAAACTCTCACTGCAGTCAATTGGACTTTGGAGGTAAGCTAAATTGGATCAGACAACAAAAACCACTTGACAACGGTGAGGGGGAAAATTCAGGCAAAGGCTAAAGTCTCTTGTACATTCTATATATGTATAGCCAGTTATCTTAATAAAGAGAAAGCTCACACAGCGCACTGAAGATGGCTGCAGATACCTCTCATAAAGCACAATGGATCCCTTGTGATCACCTAGGAGGTGGGTAACCTATACCAGATAGGTGCCCAAAATAGCAAATGAAAATTCAAGGTGGGCTGGGGTGAGGTGTATAGGTGCCTATATAAGACAAGCCCTGAGTATCAGGACTGCCTCTATAAAAAAAAAAAATAATCAGACATAACGGCACCAATACACCAGGTCTACATCTCCATGAGATGGGGAGGCGAAGAACTGCAGGCAGAAGAAACGAGGCACTAATCGCAGTAACAGAGACAGTCAAGAACACTGAACCGGAACCTACTCTTCCTCACTTCACTCTTCGAGGTGGACTTAGCAGAATGAGCAGTGCGGTTAACGCAGCCAGTAGATGGATTACCCAAAGCCCTTATCGTGCAAGGGCAAAAGGAGAACAACTTAGCAAGGCAGTGTGATCGTATAGGGTGCTACAAGACCAGAATAAGCAAAGGAGGGCATTTGGAACTCTGCTAGTCGACCATCACTCCTCTATCCCCTCGGCATCTGAGATGTGTTATAAGGTGACAGACAGCACAGAGTGATTCACCGCATTCGTTATTTGTGAGAGTGAATAAAAATCCAGACTAGCGCGCTTAAGTTCGAAAATTAATGCTTTATATACTAAGATGACTTCTTAACTATACGTATTAGAAGTGAGGCTTATGAGAACTACTGAGATTCCGATGGACGAACTCCCCCCATGAATAGGAAAACGGGTGTTTGTAGAAGCCTCGCTGTGAAGTTAGGTAATGTCGTTCTAAACTGGCTGCCCGTTGTTTCAACCATGAGAATAGGAACTTCCGCTCTTCGAGGATTTTAAAGACTGTTTTAGCTAGCTTTCCCCGACAGCAAGCCTTACAGGCAATACAGAGTATGTATTTGCGGACGCAATTTTCTAACTTGCTGGGGGTCGGTAACGGTAGGGACAACGGATAAGCTAGTGGGGCTACTGATGCATTCAAGGGAACCTTGCTCTTGCAGGCTATATCTCTGTCCAATAGCCTCATGATATGATCATCTTGTATAATAGGAGATTTGAATGTTGAGGACTAATGGATCAGTAATACAGAACAAAGAGGAGATTAACGGAATAATCTGATAACACGTAGTTGGCTATTAAGGACGATAAGATACAGATGCTCATTCCAAGATAGTAAAAGCCAAAAAATGCGTTTACTTGTACCACATTTATTGCTCCTTCAATTACAAATCTGTGATTTCATTCATAAATAGCGGTCGAGTCTTTTAATAAATGTTTGAAGTTGGGTTTCACCTCTTGCTGGGCTATGGATGGTACACGAGACTAGTCTCCGGAAACTCTGCCATTATCACCCCAGTTGAGCGTGCCATCGATGAGGATCCTTCAACATTGACTCTTCATACATCTGGTCATACTCCCGGCCATGAAACATGGAGGCTGAGATACATCGCGAGTCCACAGTCTTCGGATCCCTCTTTCTACCATCGTCTAGGCCCATAGAGAGCTTTGCCGATAAGATTCTAAGTTCTTTCTGCGGTGTCTGCGTGGAGCCTGGAAGGCAAGCACCTGATATAAGCGCGGTAGGTGTAACCCGATCACATAAAACGGTCGTCATGTAGATATCCGAATGTTACCTTAAGGCCAAAGCTCTCGTAAATCGATTACGTTCTCACGGAACTGCTCCGCAGGATTTTCGGAGAGAGGAGTCGAGGTAAATGTTGCGATAGAGATTAAATCTCGGAATTAAGGGGTTGCGAGTGGACCCTGCGCGCCAAGAGTGGACTATTATTAAGGCAACCAAGGGAGGTAACGGTTCACCCTAGAGGGGCAACGCGACTTGACCAGCCCTCTGTGATACAGACAGGAAGCTGAACTCGAGGGACAATGCAGCGAGCACAAAGATTACAAGCAGAACAGTGACATGTTGTTATGCATTCGACCACCCGTGGTGGTTATTCTTCATAATAAGATGCACCTCTCCTATCACCATGAGAACATGGATAGCAGATTAGCTTCAAGGAACTTGGTCCTGCCTAGCCCCCTACATGGGAGGTTCAAAGCAATAGAGCTAGCTCTAGCTTCAAGCTCCTGCTGCCTCCAAGACAAGACTGAAGTATATTCAAGAAAACCTCAAACACAAAGCCTGCTCCGGCCCAGGAGCGACATTACAAGATGCCAATGAAGCAAGGCCATGGAGGGAAATCAACTACTGGGTAGGACGCAAAAACTCTTACTGCAAGCGCGATCCGAGATTTGAATCATAAGCGAGCAGGAAAAACATAGTTACTGCCATCTTGACAAGCAAACTGGTGAGATAGAGAGAGCACGTGCAATCCTAAGACAGGCTCACCGTCGAACGACTTGTCCAGACTCTAGCCGTCGATGAGACAATCTCCCTGCGCCGAGAAGGCAGACTGGAAGGTTCTATCACTCACTTTACCATGCACAGTGAAATTACACACTTACGACCTTGTGACTGATTCAGGTCGCTCCGATGGTCGGTCCCTACACATCCGTTGCAAAAAAGAGCACTGTTCAGAAATGAGTAATTGCCATTGTCCAAGGATTTGCATGGCTCGGCAGTGTCCAAATGTCACAAACAGCTTATTTAAAACACTCTATTTCAAACGCCTATTCTACTCCATCTCTCTCTCTTGAGTTCTTTTCCTTTTCTTTTTAGAAAATGTTGCAGAAACTAGATGTTTCATCCTAGGTTTGATATCACTGAGGTAACAGTAAGAAGGCTTGATTCGTACTTTCAAGCCACGGTTCCTCAACATTCATGTGTTTTCTCGGCTTGTACTAAGTATAAATCTATCTTCAAGTCTACTGCATCTTCTTCTCTTATACATATAACTCACAATTCCACGCTTGTATCTGGCTTTACTATTCCTGCGCTACTCCGCACTATCTCCCAACTGATGGTCTAGTGAGTTGAAAAGGGAGTCCATTAAGCGTTCAAAATCCTGACAGCGAAGGTTTGGTTTTGGATAGGCAAAGGTTGAGCTGTTGTGACAAAGATCAATGAGGTGTGAAGATCTTCAGCTGGTATCCAAATTTGTGGGGAAACAACATATTTACAACAACTGGCGTAGGCAACAGGGAAGGAATTGGGGAATTTCATTTCTGTTATGTCGGCTGGGTGTGTTTTGTAGACTCTTCTCTGTAGGGAAACTTAGGCAGTATGACGCCAATTTACACTCTGCGTGCACCATATGGGGCACGTAGTTGATTACCGTAGTATTGAATCGTATTATACCCAGACCCATCGACTATCGGATGGCAGAACAATGTTTGTACACTAACACACACTGCCCTTTAAAAACCGGTTAAACCGCAGGTAAAGGAAAGCCCCGCGAACTTTTGAATTACATTTCCTGCTTGTCCAGTGGAGCTCTGATCAGCACGCTGGCGATGCAGCTCAAATCAAAAGAGAGCTCAAGCAGTGACCGTACGGAGATACTAGGTCTGATCGCTGTATGGGGAGACAAATCGTGGTATCCTGCTCCGTTACAGAACACGAAATGCCAAGCGTTTGAATAAAAAAGGCAGGATACACAGCGCTGCGAGCACAAGCGTAACGGGAAGCCAGAGACTCAAATGGACGCTCATAAGGGAGGGAGGGTACTGAGGACTCCCCGCTATCCCAAGTCCACAGCAAGTCTCTGAAATATTTCCATTCTTGGCTGAGCTCCAAATGTCTGTAGGTTCAAACACAGTGTCTGGCGTGGTTCAGGGAACAGCTCCTCAGTTTATTCCCCCCCCCCACAAGTGAAAAAAAAAGGGAAAGATTGCTGTGCATGGCGTTTGCTCAATGCACTCTACGAAAAAGGCGCCAAAGGGTTGTCTGCTGCCTTCACAAAGGGAGTGAGGCTGACCCAGCACAACTCGGGCAATGTTTTCTGCCCATCAGGCACTGTTCTCAACACGGAACGTGCTGAGTTCCGAAATCGATTTAAGGAGGCGGTAAAATCGATATTAATGACGACGTCATGTAACGGATACACGTTAATCGGTATATCGGCCATTAAAACCGATTTAAAGTCGCAGTGTAGACTGGTGAGTCTGCAGACGCTGGAATGGACCCCCCATACAATGTTGTTAATGGACCCTGACAATATTGTGCTGCAGACTCGATTGGTCCCTATACGAACGTGCTGTAGACTTATTGGTCCCTTACAATACGTTACTAAACTACTTATGTTAACACATCTCTTCCCACTTTCTCTTGAGACTAGGAGCTCCTTTCCAGGACCTGAGAAGCTCTGATGTGCTGAATAGTGTCTCTCTCCAACAACAGAAGTTGTCCAATAAAAGATTTTACCTCAACCCACTTTCCTTTTCTGAGGCTGGGCCATTAGCAAAAAATATCTTTTATTGTATATAATATTTGCAGTGGGAAGAAGGCAAGGAGGATTCTTTACCCTCCTGCTATGCACAGAGGCACCTCTCTGGAGGAATAGGTGGGCTGCAGCAGTAACATGGCTTGGCCTGGCCCGTCTGCCGATCATAAGTGGATAACGGTATTGTCTATTTACATGGTGGGTATCAATAAAAAGTATCGCTTAATATAACTCTGTGCAAAAATGCATCTGGTGTGCACTTCCGTAAACTTGATAACTGTTATGTTTAAAAAATGGGACTTTCATTCTGCAACCTTTTCTCCTTAAACCAGAAAACCGGCGGCCAAACCAAACAATGGCTTGTTCCTGGAGGATTTCCAGTACGTCCAACAACCCGTGTAAACCAGAGAAGCAGTAGAAATGGAATCGGTTCAACACCTGCCTGCAAGGCTCCAAACATTTTAAATCTCGTACTTATCACCACTAATTTCTCTACTCTGATGAACAGCTCTGTGATTGTGGAACAAGAGTTGCTGCAGAACTTTAACCAGCTGGGACTTTTCCAATCAAAGAGTAATGTCCCTATCACTTACAGGAGTATATACGATTACCAGACTATACTCCTCGTACTTCAAGCACCAATGTATCAGAGGATTTCAAGCAGATCTTCCAGTCTTGCCTACGCCAATCTCGTGCAGTTCAGGCAGGGCTCAGGACTGTCTCCATAAGTAAAAACATATGGACATCTGTATCATAACCACAAAAAACTGTGATTGCTAAGTAAACTTATATGGATACTATTTCTCCTAAGCAAAATTAATTTATTCTATCCAGGCCACCCTTTATACCATTATTGTTTGCCTTACGGGCTCCCACGTTTGTCCATTCAACTCCGAAATACCTGGATTGGCCCTAAGAAAAAAATTAAAACTTGTGATGGTATACATCCTGCCATAATTATTAATTCAAGTTTTGAAAACATTTGCTAACAGAAAATCAAAGAACCACTTTAAATATCAGCAAAATATGCATTCACTGAAACTGTACAACCCCATGGAAAGCAGACACTCACCTGTTCAACCTTGCAAACCAGGAGGCCTGGAGCTCCTTTAAAAAAAAGAGGAGTCAAACAACTTATATTCTGATGAACAAAGCTTTTGACAGATGATCCAGAATCTGCAACTCTTAGAGGAGTATCAAGGCAAAATTTTCTCCAAGGTCACCAGAGTACACAGGCTGTGTGCCTATTGCCTATCATCTCTCTTTGGGATGCACAACCATGCCTTGCTCCACTTGTCACCTAGTGCTGTGGGCTCTGGTCCATAATCTTCCTGCCTCCTTAGGCTATGTTGCAGGGAGCTCGAGAGAGGATACCAGGCATTCTCTGTGCCATTGGAGTTCTGCGTGACCCTATACATGTGGGGCCAGCATGTATGAAGGGTTCATTAACTCTCATTCTCCACTGAGGACCTATGTAGTTTGCCAGGCAGATCAGCCCTTTAATTAAACTGCTTATAGCAAATCTGGGCTTATTTACGCGGGCTGAACTTTTGATGATGGACAAGCTATTATATTGATTCAAACGCAGTATTAAGAACAGGTGCGTCTTACCTGCAGCCTGGTTGCCTGGCAATCGTGTGGCCATGCCCCTAGCTCCTAAGGTCCTGAAAGAGGACAAAAAATGTATGTTTGTGAACACTAGCACTTGATTTTTCCCTTCAAAGAATGATCAAATGTCACCATAGTGGCAACCAAATTACTCAATTAGCTCCTAAACGCCTATATCACTTGGATTCCATTCTACGGCCATTGGCCCACTATTCCACATATATACTGCATCCTGTTTACTTCCCATTTGACTGATGTTCTAAGAACATCCAAGTGGTAATGCAGTACACATCTATGTATTTATGTGTACAGTAATAGTACGTTATATACATATATACTTGTAGACGTACTATAAGATAGTTGTTTCAGTTGGTTCTTGTGCCGTGTTGTAATCCCGGATCAGAGACAAGGTGTGGGAATGAATATCTCTATTGGACCAACTTCTGTTGTGAAAGACAAACTTTTGAGCTACACAGCTCTTCTTCAGTTTGGAAGAAGTGGTAAGGGTGTCAAAGCTAATTAGAAAGTTGCATCACGAAAATGATCACCCCTTATCCAGACCTTCAAGTCCTCATCCTAAAGAAACTTGCAACACTTTCAAGAATGATTGGAGCTTAACTTCATAATTTTGCCAGACAGTCAAAAAATGTCTTAACAAGACAGTGGATTGATGGCTTACACATCTATCCCCCTTTTGGTCAATTGACGCACGAGGCAGTGCGCAACCTTCTCTGGGGCCAGAGGTGTCCAGACCACCCCTGGCCCACCCCAATCCATCCCCCCCTGCCCCTATTGGATCCTCTCCCCATCCCTGCTCCAGCCCACCTCTCTCCCCGCGCATGGCGTTTTCCCCTCTCCCCACTCCCGTCTCGTCGGATTCAGCGTGTCGGTGCAAGCTGGGGCGAGGAAGCAGGACATGGCGGCATGCTCGCAGAGGGAAGAGGCAGCTGGAGCGGGGTGGGCGGCCCCAACGCGATGAGCTGGCCAGTGGTGCTCACACCCACCCAACTTTTTTCTTGGTGCTCCAGCTTGTGAGACCCACAGAGTTGCGACTTGTGCCGAGGGTATATACCACTCATTTTAATTCTCTTCAATGTGTTCCTGTTTATGCTAACATCTAGTCCATCTTGTATTTAGCTGTGACCACTGACTACCTTTCCCAGACCTGAAGAAAGCTTGTGTAGCTCAAAAGCTTGTCTCTTCAACCAAAGAAGAATGTTCAATAAAGATATACCTCATACAGTACACGCTCTCTCTCATCAACAGGGTGGGCAACTACTGGCCACATCTGCCCGGGGGCTGTCTCTGCCGGGCCCCGAAGTCTGTCAGGCTTAGCCCCCCCAAGGCCCCCCCTCCCCCTGTTCTCTGCTCCCCACAGGCCTCACCTCAACCCTGCCCGGTTGCAATGGTCTGGTGGGAGCCTTGAACACCTGGGCCAGTGCAGCTGCAGAGCCTGGCTTACCTGGTGCTCTGAGCGTGTTGGTGTCGGTGGTCTGCCCAGCTCAGTCCAAGTGATTGTGGCTGTAGTGCCGCCAGCCACTGGGTGTAGCCGCAGGGCAGTAAGAGGCAGGGCGGGGGAGATAGAGGCAGGTCGTGGTGTGGTCAGTGGAATGGGGGTGTGGATAAAGGCAGGGTGGTTGTGAAACACCAGTTGAATGAGGCAGAGGTCCCAGGGACATCAGAGAGGGAGCTTGGTTCGGTGGCAGGGAGTCAGAGGCAAGTTCCGGGTGTTTCAGGCGAGATTAGAGGTGTTGGACTGGGACAGAGTCCCGTGGGGGGGGCAACTAGGGAAGTGAGAGCTGGTCCACGAACCCCCCTTCCCTAACGGCCTTCCATACATTTAAAAAATCTGATGCAGCCCCTCAGGCCAAAAGTTTGCCCACCCCTTGACTCTATGTCCTACAGTTATATATATTACAATTTGCACTCGAAAGAATTAACTCGGTACCAAACACTGAATGCTATAGCCTTTGAATATAAAAAAGGGTCCGCTGACATAGGGAAAGTGATCTGCTTAACAAAAAACCGCAATATTTCATGTGGGGATTTTCTTTTTATGCCAACTCCAGATGCTTGCATACTCTGGAAACCCAGCAGCCTCACACACGTGAGCTCTGCATCCACGCTACTTGCACAGAGATTTCTTGCGGCTCGTGAATGTGAAGTGCATGCTGGTCAGTACTGCAGACACTGGACAAGACACTTGCAATGGGGACATGGGCAACTCTTTGTTTCTCAAGCTGGTGTGGTGAACATTACTGGCCTAGTTGGCCTGGCTCATTTATCTTGTGACTTTTGTCTCTTTTACTAGTTATAGGTGCTCCAAAGGAGCGCCTAGCACCTCCAATCACACAGCTTTGAGCCTCATCTCATGATACATTTATATCTTCTGCTTTCTTCTACACAATCTTAATCTCTCATGTTGTGGGTGTAAATGAAGCAGTCAGCTAAAAGCGTTGATCTGTTCTTCTTCTACTTCACACTTATTACATTTCAATTAGACCATTCTAGTAAGGCTTACTTCACTCTTAATACATGGAATAATTGTACTCATTGTACAGCTATGTTTCAAAATCAACACGCAATACACGAGCTGCGGAAGATACTTACCATCTGCCAGGGGCCTGGTTCTCTTCTGCTCCATGGATGACAAGTTTTTGCTAAAATACCATAACTTCCTCACTTAAATTGTCCCATTAACGTTGTTCTTGTTACATTGCTGATATATTAAGAATCTCATTTAAGTTGCGCAGTGCCCTTTAACGCTGTTCTGGCAAGCGCTCTTTGACCACTGCTTGCAGAAGAGCAGCCCGTTGGAGCTAGCTGTGGTTGGGCGGAACCGCGATGGACCCGCGACTCCCCATTAGCTCCCTTCCTCAAGTTCGACCTGTGCAGCACCGCCAGCAGCTTACCTGCCGCAGTTCAGCTGGGTTCTCCTCTCCCCCTCTCTGCATGTGCTGGCTCCTGCCACTGCCTTGAGTCTGCTCCCAGAACCCCTGCTTGCTATGGAGGGAGAAGAGGAGGGCTATGTCGGGTTGTCCCCCCTCCTCCCAGCTCCTGTTCCCCCTTAACCCATCTTCTCACAACACAGAGACGATACACAGGACTTCAGACGGAGGCGCTTCTTGGCGCAGCTTCCATCTCAGCTTGTCAGTATTAAATTAAAAAGGCAATGTACTTAGATGAGTCAGTGTACTTAAGAGACAATGCAATCTCTCTCACACACACCCGGTGTTGTCTCTGTTCTGCTTGCATGCTGTCTCCCTCTCCCATTCGTGTTGACCCTTAGGAGTGTGAGGCGTACCATTAAACAATGAGTTTGACCTTAAGGGCTAAGCCAATGCTAGTTATTCATACAGTAAGGCAACTCCCTGGGGAAATAGGACCCACCCTCTGACTCCACCATCCACCAAGCTACATGTAATCATCGCTGTGTTACCAGTATAATTGTTTGTTAAATTATTACTTGTGAATATATATCTTTGTCTGTTATAACAGTCTTTGTCTGGTTAAAAGAATTTCCTATGACCTACCCCCCCCCCGCGTTACATAATTTTGGGAATTGATTCCTTAACATCGTTTGCTTAAGTCATTTTTCAGCGAATTAAATAAACTCAACGTTAGCAAGGATGTACTGTAAGGATCACCTTTCACTTCTCAAATCAACAGTATTGCAAGTATTTCAACAAAGATAAAATAATATAATAATTAAATACATCAAGCTTTGGTTAACTATGATATTGCAATATAATTAAAATATAATTTTAACTATTAACATACATTTAAATATTTTCTAGAGAATTCTATAGAAATTTTTGCATCTACTACTAAAGCTTTGAGTATTTTAAAGGAAAACTGGCTTCTCAAAGCCGCAAATTTTTCTTTGATCTCACAGTTAAACACCAATGATGAATTAGTTGACAACACAATGATTTCCAGGGCAAACAGACTAGTTCATTTAGTACAGGATTATGATGTCAGTACTGGGTCAACCAAAAGGAAAGGAACATAAGAGGGAAAAGCCTTTATGAAAACACAAAAATGTCCCAATAATTTAAGAAATACAGAGAAACAAAACTGACTTCATTACAGATGCACCTATGGTTTCTAAAAACAAGACTAGTTCCTAGGAGAGCAGTTGAAGTCATGTATGTTTGATTATTTAACTTTTGTTGATTTTAAGATTTTACTTTAATCATAAAAATTACTCCAAACTGCATGCTATGAAAATGAATTATTGATAAAGGGTTAACAGCTCAGCTTTTGCTCAACCGTTTCACATGTAATGTCCTTCAAGTTAGCAAACCCCCCTACATTTAAAACATAGGTTAAGTAAAGTTTTTACATTTAATCTAATCAGATGAATTGAAGATTAAATGCAAAAGATAATGAGCCAAGCCTGCATTCTGGTGTACCCCTGTGTGAGAGAATGGAGAGGGAAGAAATTTCTTCCTACTTCAAGCATCCCTCCAGAGTACAAAGGAGTGAGTCCACCAAGAGATGAGCATGACTACCATGCAGAGCACTTCACTATGTATCAGCTACTGCTCGACTGAATTCAATGAGAGTTTTTTGTCTATGGTTGTAGGGCAGTGAAGGAATTAGTTTATATCTCTTGCAATATAAAGTCTAGAACTTCAACTAGTTAAATCAGCATAGCTCCACTGACATCAGGGAGAACTATATTGTTTACACCAGTTAAGGATATGCTCATAAGTTTTTTTTTCTTTAAGCATCGTTAAAAATTTTGCATTATCATGATACGCGCCCACCAGTACCTTATGCTTGTTTATCAGCATATCTACTAGTTTGTGTTTCCCCTTCCCTAAAACCTCCATCTCTCTCTCTCTCTCTCTCTCTGCTCTGTCTTTAGATCCCAATGCTGCAAGGTGGGTAAATTAATTTGTGGCATAAGTAGTTTTGCAAGATCAGACCAGAGTATAACCTCTTTTGGGGCAGAGTCCATGCCTTCTTTTATGTTTGAAAAGCTACTAGTACATTGTAGGCATCTGAGAAACATTAATATGAATGTGGTGTCAGAAGCAGATGCATTACTAAACTAAACCTGCAATCAGCAGCAAGCAGTAACTGGAAGCAATAGGGGCACCAAAGGCATCTTACTGAGAGAATCAGCCTACAAAGCTTCATCCATGTTAGTTATGTCAACTCACGTGTGCAATTGTATTACCCATCAGCCTCCAAAATTCAACAAGTGTTGGGTCTAGGCAAGATTTGGCCCTGTGTTACATACAAGCCTGAGATTATACCTCCATAAATGTTCACGGCATTTGAAGTTCTGATTCCCACAGCAGCCTTTAATTCAGCTTCTTTTGTACTCTGTAGAATTTTCCATTACGTTACTAATGTTTAATTTTAATGTGCCGCTATATGTCCCGTAGAGGACTTGGGGAGCAATTTATAGCTTGTTTGTGGGAATTTCCTTACTTTAGGCCAATTAATAGCTCAATCTGTATACGCAGTTACAAATGCATTTTAATTTCTGTTTTTAAAGAGAGAAAATTTAGCTTTTATTAAAACAATTTGGGTTATTAGAATTACTCACATATGCTATACATGTCTTCCTACATTTTATGAATTATTTCCACAATAAGTAACTTACTGGGAGCACCTCTATGAAATTGAATATATGCGAGTTTTCCTTTTTTCTCCTTTTTGCCAAGACACCCTGAACAATCAGTCGTAATTTAAAAAATCAGAATTATGTTCTGTAATAACGTTAGTGAATCTGTCCTCTGATACTCTAAGCTCCCTGTACACGTTTCAGTGATAACTCTTCAGTTTTGATGGCATTAATACTCTTATTAACTCTCACTATTTATTTCAATGGATGCAGTGGTACTGCATGCAGTTCTTACCTTTCCCTAGAAATTATACCAGGATTTATAAGAAGCCAGTGGTATCCTGTTTAAAGTAGGAAATCTGAGCATACCGATGCGTATCTAAAAGAAACTAAATTCTTCAATCATTTAGTACATACACTTTTATACCAAAACTAAGATTGATGTCTAATGTGAGTCTGTTGGACTTGCTGTAGAGTTCCAACATAACTGCTTGTCTTAGTTACCACACAAAATCTTAACTTGCTCAGCAGGACAGATTTCATTGCTCTTGCAAAAACAAGTCTGTGTTTGTTTACTATGAGACGATGAGTACACAGAAGGAGTGGATATATCAGAAACCTATCCCTTAACACTTACAATCCTCACATAAACCCAAAACACTCTGGGTGAAATCCTGGCCCTACTGCTGTTCAAAAGAGAGCAAAATCACCCACTATTTTTTTCCGTGGATGCCCCAGAGCTGCGACTTCAATAGAACAGGCTATCATATTCCATAGAAACATAATATCCAGAATCTGTAACTCAATGAATCACAGTTCAGCCCAGTCGATACCATGCATTCTAAGCTTGAGCTGTCAAAAATAGAATAGGAAAGTAATTATCACAGAATGCAAGAATAAACTGAAAGCAGCAGCTTATACAGCATGGAGTTTTAGCTATAGTCTCAGTTGGTTTTCGAAATTTTTCTGGGGACCCAGTTGAAGAAAACTGTTAACGTCCACGACCTACACGGAGCTTGGGGTAGCGTGTGTGGGTGTTG
>NC_133776.1:35826192-35855067 GCF_003597395.2 Chelonoidis abingdonii
AACTCCTCCCAAACGAGAGGATAGCGCTAAATTCGATAGTGAATAACTCGGATTAGGGTTCGTGTGGACGGAATCGCGTTATTGGCCTCCGGCGGTATCCAGAGTGCACCACTGACCGCTCTGGACAGCAATCTGAACTCGGATGCAGCGGGCAGGTAAACAGGAAAAGCCCCGCGAACTTTTGAATACATTTCCTGCTGTCCGCGTGGAGCTCTGATCAGCACGGCTGGCGATGCAGTCTCAAATCAAAAAGAGCTCCAGCATGGACCGTACGGGATACTAGGTCTGATCGCTGTATGGGGAGACAAATCTGTTGTATCCTGCTCCGTTACAGAACACGAAATGCCAAAGCCGTTTGAATAAAAAACTGCAGGATACACAGCGCTGCGTGACAAGCGTAACGGGAAGCCAGAGACTCAAATGGACGCTCATGAAGGGAGGGAGGGGGTACTGAGGACTCCCCGCTATCCCACAGTCCACAGCAGTCCTCTGAAAATTATTTCCATTCTTGGCTGAGCTCCAAATGTCTGTAGGTTCAAACACAGTGTCTGGCGTGGTTCAGGAACAGCTCCTCAGTTTATTCCCCCCCCCCACCAAGTGAAAAAAAAGGGAAAGATTGCTGTGCTATGGCGTTTGCTCAATGCACTCTACGAAAAAGGCGCCAAAGGTTGTCTGCTGCCTTCACAAAGGGAGGGGTGAGGCTGTACCCAGCACCACTCGGGGCAATGTTTTCTGCCCATCAGGCACTGTGCTCTCAACACGGAAGTGGGAACTATGGATAGCTGAGGAACAGCTACCCACAGTGCACCGCTCCTTAAATCGATGGTAGCCTTGGACAGGGACGCAAGCAATCGATTTTGTGATTGCACTGTGGATGCGCAAACCCGATTTTATAACATCGGTTTTGTATATCGGTTTAAATACTTTGAATTAATGTGCAGTGTAGACGTAGCTCAATCTTGGAAATGAGAGTCAAGCTGGGATCTTTCCTGCTGTGAATCACCCACAGTAATTTTGTCCTCAGTTACAGCTGTACAACCCTGACTTTTCAGAAACAAAACTTCAGAGTTTTATATAAGAAAATATATTCTATATGTAAAATGAAAAAATTCTACATATTTATATTAGGGTGTAAAAGGAATGCTGGGTTGGTAGGACCCAAAGGATCACATGGGCCCAAAGTAAGTAACATATTTTGTTATGCGTTGTTCCATTTCCTTCGAGCAATAAAGATATTTAAGTACTGCAATAGGTTACAGAAGTACTGCAGAACCCCATCATTAGAGGTTTTAAAGAACAGATTAGACAGGGATGGTTTAGGTTTACTTAGACCTGCCTCAGGGTAGGCGGATGGACTAAATGACCTCTCAAGGTCCCTTTCAGCCCTAAATTCTATGTTTTGATCATCTCTGATTTCCTAAATGATGCTGGCAGAGTTTCCTTTTGTGTTACTAAAAAGACCTTTTCAGTGAGTGAATGACTTAGGAAATAACATAGCATTATACTGTGGAATTTAATCATCACGCAAACCAATGTGAAAGCATATATGTTGCAAAATCTTCTGAAAAATCTGTCCACCAACAATCTCTTTTACAGCTGACTATCAAATGTTGCCTCACACAGGCATATCAGTCTTTTTTTCAATTAGAAGGTAGGGAGGCGAAAGGACAGCAAACTCCAGTTCATCCTTTGCAGATGGAGTGGAATTTTAGAGCTGTGGTGTGCATAGAAAAGGAAGCTTCCCAACTCAACAGGTCTGAGTATCCTCAGGAAAGCTCACTGCAAAGTTGCTAGTCCCCGCCCTCAGCGTAGTTCCTTTAGCATTTGTTCTGCCCCAGGAAGAGTTCCATGCTGCTGTGCAGTAACAGTCAGAGAGCAGAACTCTACAGCATGAACATGTATTTCTGAAGGGACATCCCATAGGGCCTCATGAAGCAGAAGTGGGAACTATGGGATAGCTGAGGAACAGCTACCCACAGTGCACCGCTCCTTAAATCGATGGTAGCCTTGGACCAGGGACGCAAGCAATCGATTTTGTGATTGCACTGTGGATGCGCAAACCCGATTTTATAACATCGGTTTTGTAATATCGGTTTAAACTACTTCGAATTAATCGTGCAGTGTAGACGTAGCCTCAATCTTGGAAATGAGAGTCAAGCTGGGATCTTTCCTGCTGTGAATCACCCACAGTAATTTTGTCCTCAGTTACAGCTGTACAACTCTGACTTTTCAGAACAAAACTTCAGAGTTTTATATAAGACAAATATATTCTATATGCTAAAATGAAAAAATTCTACATATTTATATTTAGGGTGTAAAAGGAATGCCTGGGTTGGTAGGACCCAAAGGATCACATGGGCCCAAAGTAAGTAACATATTTTGTTATGCGTTGTTCCATTTCCTTCTAGCAATAAAGATATTTAAGTACTGCAATAGGTTACAGAAGTACTGCAGAATCCCCATCATTAGAGGTTTTAAAGAACAGATTAGACAGGGATGGTTTAGGTTTACTTAGACCTGCCTCAGGGTAGGCGGATGGACTAAATGACCTCTCAAGGTCCCTTTCAGCCCTAAATTTCTATGTTTTGATCATTCTCTGATTTCCTAAATGATGCTGGCAGAGTTTCCTTTTGTGTTACTAAAAAGACCTTTTCAGTGAGTGAATGACTTAGGAAATAACATAGCATTATACTGTGGAATTTAATCATCACGCAAACCAATGTGAAAGCATATATGTTGCAAAATCTTCTGGAAAAATCTGTCCACCAACAATCTCTTTTACAGCTGACTATCAAATGTTGCCTCACACAGGCATATCAGTCTTTTTTCAATTAGAAGGTAGGGAGGCAGAAAGGACAGCAAACTCCAGGTTCATCCTTTGCAGATGGAGTGGAATTTTAGAGCTGTGGTGTGCATAGAAAAGGAAGCTTCCCAACTCCACAGGTCCTGAGTATCCTCAGGAAAGCTCACTGCAAAGTTGCTAGTCCCCCCGCCCTCAGCGTAGTTCCTTTAGCATTTGTTCTGCCCCAGGAAGAGTTCCATGCTGCTGTGCAGTAACAGTCAGAGAGCAGACTCTACAGCATGAACATGTATTTCTGAAGGGACATCCATAGGGCCTCATGGAAGCAGAGACAATTCTTAGGGCCAGGATCTTTTTAGGAGGAAGGAAAGGAAGAGAAGAGTGCACACAGATAATATCTGCTGAGAAGTAAATTATAATCCAGAGTATTAATTTCTGTACTTTGGGTCCAGGCAGCACCTTTTCTTTCAGCCATTTCCTGCCACACAGAAATGCAAGTCAGTGGAACTACTCCGTGTGGGTTTGGGAGGTAAAACTGGGGCTTTGGGGTGTGGAGTAAGAACTGCATTTTCTCTTTATGTATTTTTAAAAACTTGTTTCTTCTGTGTTGTCCCTCCTTGCAAATAATTTTATAAATAAATCTTGTTCCTGCTTATTTATAACTGATAAATGCGCTGGCCCCTTAAAATCCCAAAGGTTATTCTTAGCTGGGAGTAAAGCAGATGTATCTACTCCTGGGTAACTATAGCTAGTGGACACTGGGGTGGATGGAATGTGAAGTCAATCTGAGATATCTGGCCCTAACCAGGGGCGGTAAATGAAGTCCATAACACTGATAATTGTGTTTTTACTATTTCTGCCCATGCCCATATTGCAAATTCTCTAGGACTGTCATCTCTGGGTAATCTGTTTAAACAGAGTGTTTTGAATGATAATAGGGTGCACCTGGAAATGGAGAGAAGGGTGAAAAAGGTATTCCTGGAGTCCCTGGAATGCAGGTAAGGAAACTTCAGAATAAACCATTTCAAGTACTTATCATAATTAGTTTATAAAATACTAGGTAGTTAGTAAATATGTTAAGATAATTCAAAACAGGATTTGTACATAAAGTACTTTGATTCCTAAAACAAGGTATTCATGTGTTCCAGACTCAAATCCAAATAGATTTTGATGTCCTTGCAAAGACAAAAAATTTGGAATCTGATCTTGTAAATATTTACTACTGGACAAAGCCTTGACAAATTCAATGGGACTGTGTCAGAGTAGTAAGCACTTCCCCAGAAGTGTTTTCAGGACTGTACCCTTAATATATATAGTATTTCTCACATCAGATTTTTCTGCTCTTCATGAGACAGTATAGTAGAAATTAGAATTGGCACCAATCTAATTTGGCTTTGATCCATTGTTCAAGGTCATATCCATCTTTAAAAAAATGTTTGAAAAGATGTTGCAGAACTAGATAGTGGGCAACATTATAGCAAATAAATAGTTCTTTCACACAAACTTGTGCAAGAAAGAACATTTATATTAAATAATTTGGAAATATATATAAGCAATAATGTAAGACCGGCTTCTGTTGTTCTGTTTTTCATTCTACTTGCTTTTAATTAGGGTAGCCCTGGTTCTTGTGGATCTCTCGGTTTTCCAGGAGTAAAGGTAAGGCAATATAAAAATACAGTGACATAGGCATGGCACCTCATGGATGTTGCAGTTCACTTTTAGGTACATTTTTCTTTTTACATTATATGGTCTTCTGGTTGATGAGTTAGCAGTTTTCCAATATAGTCTCCTGTAAATCTGAGTTCTGAATCTAGGCACCACACCAGATTTAAAACAGAGTAGACACAGCTGTATTTGCATAAATCTCTCTCCTTTTCCTGCCTGAACTCTCCAAATCTAGTTAAGGCCACAGTTACACTAGTCATGAATTGTAACTACTGTGCAAATTACTTACTCCTGAATTGCATATCCAAGTATCTGTTTTGCCTGTATTACTTTCCTTTATACATGGCTAATTAATTAAACCCACTGTCTACCCAGAGAGTCATTGTAGTGTATCGGGTAGACATATTAATAGACCTCAACAAGAAAGGGGGCACTGTGGCTTCAGATGAAGCTAAAGTGAGTCTGCTTCCCACCGACTTGTTCTTGTTAAAGGTGGGGTCATTCAGCAACCAATCAGCCAGTCCCAGCTGGATTAGGCAATAGTAGTCTGCTCATGGCAAGGACATGCACTGTTGATGAGCTTGTGCTCTTGTCCTGCCACCAGGGGTCCCCAGGCACTGTCCCGATAACTGGATGACAGTTAAAAGATCTTTTAACATAAGAGATCCCTTAAAAATGTATCATCTACAAAACCAAATCCTATACAGTGCTGTGAAACAATGTATAGTTATGAACAGATGACAGTATTGTATGGTATGACACGTTAACTAATTTCTAATACACATTTAACTATATGACATGTAGTTTTATCAAATTAATGCACAGAGACATTTCTGTCATTGGTTCCAGGGGGAAAGTGGAGTTCCTGGTGTTCCTGGTCAGGCTGGTTATGCAGGTATAAAGGTAAAAGTGCAGAAGCCCTTTATGTTTTGGTTAGCTAAGGTCATTATCAAGTATAGAAGCTTGTCAAGCCACAGCCCTCTCCTCATTCAAATTACTCTAAAACTCACTTCTTCCATGATGTCTACAACAAATGAGGCAGCAATAAGCATTAACAAACAAACAACTTTTGAGTGAATCATCATGGTGTACACATATCTAACCTAAATAATTTAATATTAGTATTATTATTTATTCTTAGTATTATAGCACCTACGAGCCCCAGTCATGGACCAGAACTCCATTGCACTAGACACATTACGAACAGAGAACAAAAAGTTAGTCCATGCTGCATACACTTTGGAGTCTAAGTAACTACGTGATCTTGTTGCTGTAATCCTCACTCTTCCTCTCCCCATCCATTCTGTCATTTTAAAATTAGCTTGTAAGACTATCAGGGCTGGGGCCACGTCTTTCTATGTGTACTGAAGAGATCTAGCTACTTGTGGGCACTGTACAAATACTACATAATAACAAATATTCACCATCAACAAATAAACCTTAAGTATATGTTAGCAGATCTTAAAATATTTTGCAAGTTTGAAAGCAGAGAAATAAACCTATATGTTTTGTTTTTCTTTTTTTGCATGATGAAAACCTTTTTGCTTTATTATCAAAGAAGACAAACTTAGGTTGCTATTTAAAATAGCTAGAAAGGCCACAATTATAGTATTACAGTCAATAAAATAAGTTGAACAGAAAAAGTTCCTGCAGCTGTTGAAAAGAGGAGCAGTCAACAAAGCTCCCACACTGTCAGAGGCTCAGATACTACAGAGATGGCAGCAGGATAAAAACTTATGAAAATGAGCATCCAGTTTTATAGTCCCATTTTTCCAAGTCTCAGTGCTAAAGAGGCCCGCAGTCCCATAAATGCTACCTCACCAGGCAATTCTCAGATTTCACAGAAAGAAATTGTAAATTCTTAGGCACACAATTCCTGTTTGCCACAGAGAGCTGGGTTGATGCCTAATCTACAAGAAAGAGGAAGTTGCAAAATTCCTCCATCACCACTTCATTGATTTAATCTGTCATGTCAGAGGGTCCTTTAACATCTGAAATTCATTTATTCCCAATTCAAAGTAGATAATAGTACAAGCTGACTTAGAAATTCTCAAGACAGGCCCTGAAAAGATTTTCATTGCAATTATGCTTATTGTATTTGTAAGTTTCTCTGAAGCAGTTGGCTAAACTATCTGTAAGAATTTTGGGTATCTCTTAACATGTCATTGTCTGTCAATCTATGGAAGATCTCTTTCCATTTTAGTGCTTACCTATCATTATGAAAAACCATTTCCCAATTTTTGTATAAAATTTTAAATCAAATTACTACATTTTAATGGCTAAATCATAATAATTTTAATTAACTATATTTATAATAAGCCTTGTGCTATTGAATTTCCTGTAACTGACTCAATATCACTTATGTTTAACGCAGTATACTAACGTAACCAGATATGACAGCCAGAGCTCTGAAAATTCAGTCAGATAAGCACATTTGAGCAGTCTATCCCAGTTATCTTTGAAGAAATCAGTGGCTATTGAGTAGTTTTTATAGTACTGTATTAAAAAAAAAGAAATTTAAAAATGTTATGGTTTCAGATGCAAGCACTCAAAAATTAAGACATGCCAGAATTAAGGTTGCCATGCACCCTTGTGTGTATGCCTTATTATACCATCTTTAATTACATGGTGGCACACTGCACACTACTATCTATCAATAAACTTAATGAATTCTTACAGGGGGATCGTGGAGAACGAGGGCAACCAGGCCTGCCTGGAGTTTTTGGAACACCGCCTGTTGCTGTGAAAGGTTTCACTTGGTTTTAACTACTCTTTATATTATGTAATGCATGCAGGGCCCTGTGCTCTGAGGTGCTGAGAGCAATTGATGGGTGCATACTAAGTACCTCAGAACACTGGATCTCTGCTGGCCCCTTTTGTCATTGCCTGCATCTTGTTGATGTCAGTGGAATTGGATAGGATGTATGAGAACAGGATTTGGCCCAAAGCATGTACTTCAGATATATACATGTTAGCAAGACCTCAGTGCACACACAAACACACCCAGATCTGTCAATTTATTCCTGGTTCTTAGATCTAAGAATATTTTAAAAATAGCTGGGAAGAGGAGGACCATTCTGGGGACTGCCATGCAGATGAGCAGAGCACACCTCTGACGGCATTTCAGAATTCTTATATCCCAAATTGCCACAACATGTGGATTCTTGGCTTCAGCTGAAGTCTGGGGTTGCACACTTTGATTGATAATCCTGTCCCTAATGAAGTTGATGATAAAACTCCCATTGACTTTGATAGGGCCTGAATTTCACCCCAGGTTCCACCAGTTTTAAAAGTTATATCAGATTATGTATATATTATACATTATACATTATATAAATTATGTATATATTATATTTCAGTGTGGTTTTATGTGCTGTCGATTATATAAGAATAATATGTTTAATACAGTATTATCATTAGCAGTTAAAATGATCTCATATTTGTAACATTATTGCAATAAAAACTCACAGACCGAGCCTGGGTCTGCAGACTTGGGCTCCCAGGACTCCCATTACAGCGCTGAAAATAGCAGTGTAGCCGTTCTCCACTTAGGCTCAACTTCGGACTCTGAAGCCTGGGTAGAGGGACTGGATTTCAGAGCCCAAGCTCCAGCTGGAACAGGAATGTCTACACTGCAATTTTTCATGCTGTAGTGAGACTGAGTCTGTATATCTGGGCTCTGAGATTTACTGCCACAGTGGTTGTTATGTGGTTTTTTGTTGTATTTTTTCAGTGTAGACAAACCCAGATATACAGTGGGACAAATTCTTCTCCCGTTGATTTATTAGCATCCCCACTCAGGCCCCAGTTCAACAGAACATCTCTATTCTGCAAGAGCCTGATCCAAAGACAGTTGAAATAAATAGGTGTCTTTCTGTTGATTTCCATGGTCTTTGAGACCAAGCCACAGAGTACATAACCATATGCTTAAATGGGATTTAAGATTAAGCATGCGCTTAATTGCTTTGCTGAAGTGGGGCCTAAGTGAGGTTGTTCGGATGTTAACCGAGAGCAGAATTTATACCAATGTTTTGCTATTCCAGCTTAACTCCATTTTCTTCAACTGTACATGATCAAATATAAATGTTCTTTTATTGATATATAGCTACAATAATAAATAATACTTCTGTTCATGGGCAGCACGGTGCATAGGCTGGGGAAGGCTGTGCCGACCCAAACAACCCGACGTGGCCCCACCCATGCTCCTCCCAGAAGCCCTGCTTGTCCTTCCCTGTTGTCCCCAGCCCAGGCAGGCTGCTCCTCTTCAGGGAAGCAGCGTGCTGGGGCTGGGGCTGGGGCTGGGGCTGGCGGAATTTGGGATGGCTGGAGCCATGACTACATATGATAAGAAAGCCATTTTCTAAATGAAAGTGAATTCTCAATATAATCCTAGGTGAATGCTTCAAGAAGAGAAGTGTTTTTGAAACAGAATCATGGGCAGTGGCACAAGATTTAATAGACAAATGGTGAATGGCACAAGATTTAAAATAATGTATGTAATAAAAGGGAAGGGCTCCAGTGATAAAAGCAACTAAATTCCTCTCCTTTTTATAATTAAATTATTTCACATTGAAACCAATGTAATAAAGAAAAAGTGATGATTATGAATGGTTCCAAAATCATAATTTCAGCTGCATTTTAAACCAGGACAAAAAGCTGTCTATTCCACAAGGTTTTAAATTGACATTTCCTGTAATCCCATATAGGTCCTCGAGGGGATCCTGGATCACCAGGTCCTTCTGGAGAGGAGGGGTTGATTGGATTAACTGGTCCTCCAGGCCCATCAGGGAGACCTGGTGAAGATGGAGCAAGTAAGAGATCATAGACTTATAAACATAAACTGTGAGCTCTATATACTGTTCTTGATCCACCTGCCAACAGAAACTAAGCACAGACCCAGGGAAGTCATGTGTTATTTTAACCTTTGCAACATTCAATGTGGGGAGGCCGTGTGAAACAGGGAAGGTGATAAGTGAAGAAGGATTACCTGGCAGTGGGGGATTAGCTGAATCCTTTAACTGTTCATTTCAGACTTTCTAATGTTGGAGTGTTTTAAAAAGTGAAGATGACTTTTTGTAAAGAAAAGGTAACACTGGTTTTTTATCAGCAGAACTTCACTGAAGCACACTTTCAACTTCAACTTCTTTTTAATTTTTGTTGTTATTGCTCACCTATGTGTGTCCCATACATACACACACGTTTTTATATATAATGGATAGGACTTATATTAACCTCTGTCAGAAAATACAATAATGAAGAGGAGAGGGTAGCAGGACTAATCTGTTCCTCCTCTCCCCAGGAGCCTGTAACAGCTCTTTAGAGCCAACATCACATGGTTAGGTCTCTGGCTTTGCAGTGGAGTAGCATGTCCGGGTGGGGGAAAACATGGCATTCACTTTACAGGGCATCCTCTCCATTGGAACTAGTGAAAATATAACGTTCTAAACCACTGGTAGTTAACTCTGCTCCTTGCTGTCCCTTCATGTGAGGGTGGCTAGCACATGGTAGCAAGAGCAGCAGAGAGGGCACTGGAAAAGGGGAAACAGTTTCTCCACAAGGCTGGAACTTCCTTTCCCCATGGATCCTGAGGAACCAAAGGATTTGAAGGCTATGATCCTGCCTCCTCAGTAGCCTCAGAAACCCATTTTCCCAGAGGGAAATACGAGTTACAAATTCCATAAGATAAACTTCAGAGACCTTGGCTTTTCTAGCCTCCCCCACCCCCCATGGAGGCTTTTCATAGGAAGGTTCTGTGTGGCCCATAATTTCTTCTTCGTATCTCTTAAATATTCATAATTGCTCTGTATAATTTATACTTACGTATTTTCCCGATAGGCCTCCCTGGTCTGCCAGGAGCATGTGGGGAACAAGGTCCTAAAGGTTCTCAAGGGGACCCTGGTCACCCTGGAACAGCTGACTCAACTCCAGGAAGACCGGGGTCTCCAGGAGCACCGGGATTACCAGGAGCACCAGGAAGACAGGGTTTGCCTGGACCACCTGGTAAGAGAAACAGTATAAGTGTCTTGTGTGAGGAACATTATAAATAATTAATAGATTTATGGAGTCAGTGAGAACATGCTAATAGAAATGGTATTTTCTTGTAGGCCTGCTCTATGGTGTTGCATCTGGTATACAGTAAATACAACACTTTATTTCTGTTACTCTCTTTAGAATATTGTTGATTCTGTTTGAGAGGATAGGGTCCCATTGTGTGTGTGTGTGTGTGTAGCTTTTGAGTGGAGGCCTTTCCCACTCAGTTGGATTAATTAATTTTACAGTTAGGACTCCAACTGTTATCATTCTTATGTGAGATGCAGGGAAAATGTTTTTTACTATTAATTTTTTCATAGAAATCATTAGCATAGAACCAATTTCTCTCATGTCTTTATATATTAAACTAAATCTAAATGTTCAACAGTAATCGTTGAGGTGTCAAGGTTTAGAAAAAAGCCAGTGTAGTCATTGTAAATAGCTGATGGCCTAGTGCTGATGGCTGTGCTGGATGATAGAGAACAGTAGAATTGTTGGAAGATTCCAGTGGAGAAAGGACAGCTGTAGGTATCCTGGCTTTTTAAAAAATATGCTGTGCCTGATTTTTTATTGTCATGCACCTTGTGCAGCCATTATAGCAATGCAAAGAGGGTGTAAAAAGTTACTATGTCTGAACTGTGACATTTTGCAGTGGTGCAAAATGACTGCACGAGGTACATGGCAATTGTGAATAGACACACACTCTGTGTTCACGAATCATTTGAAAAGTATTTTTTCTTCAGGTCAGATCCTCAGCTGAATACCTGGCTCTAATATTTTAATAGTTATTAAAATGCAATAATTATTTGTAGGTTAAGTGTTCGAGTTTAACTTCTTTTTTCTTTAGTGGAGGTACTCTTGATTAACGCCAATATAATTGTGATTAGATTCAGAACCTTACTCTCAAGTTAAGCCTTAACTGACAGAACCAAATCAATTAAAATCCATGGAATGTATGTGTCTAAATTGCCTAGATTGCTTTGAAAATCTCAAGCTAAATCCAGAAGTCATGACCAAAACAGGGGAAAATGCCCCAAATCAATATCCATTAAAAGACATATGAACCCCAATATTCTAATACAGAAAAAAGCAGTATCGGAGAGTAGAAGTGGGCAGGAGCATTGCCTATAATCGTATTTTGATCTCTTCCATCCTCTAGTCTTACTCCATACACAGTGGCTTGTAAGCCATTTTGTAACATCCCTAGCTATTTATTGAGGATCTCAGTGAATGAGATAGAGGGTGGAAGGGAGAGAATATGTCACCTAAGCTGGAAAAATATTCAGTCCAAATAAGTGCCCTTTTTCTTCTTAAGGTATAGTTTGTCATGGCAGAGGACTTCATGGACAGCAAGGAATAAAAGGCCAAATGGGACTCCTGGGAAGAAGAGGTGAAAAAGGAGAAAAAGGCAAGTATGCATTGTCGTAGCTTCCTACTCAGATTTGAACCTTAGCGTTCATAACCTGAGAAGCTAGCATGAACCCTCTAAGCTTAATTACCAACTTAGATCTGATAGCCTGCCACCACCAGAATTCAGTGTCTGGTACACTTGTCCCCCAAAACTCCGGGACCTCAAGAACCCAAATCCCGTGGATCTACAGGAGAAATAAACCAATTCCCTCCTTTACCCTCCAGGCTTCCTCGCCGGGCTACCCTGAGAGATTACTGATCCAAACTTTTTTGAATCTAATCCCTTCCCCAGAGGCACACAGATTCAAGGAAAAGGCACACAGATTCACTACCTCCCTCGTCTCCCCTCCACCATCCTAGTGAGTTTATCCACCAATTCCCTGGACAATACAAGGGAAACAAGAAAGAAATCCAACAGTTTAAAAAGAAACTTTAATATAAAAAGAAAGAAAAAGACATAAAAATGAATCTCTGCATCAAGGTGACAAAACAGGCTATTGCTTAATAAGAAAATATATGAATAAACAGCCTTATTCAAAAAGAAATACAATTTAACATTCCAGCAAACTACACACATATAAATACAAAAAAAACCCAATAAAAGCCTATTGTTTTCTACCTTGGTACTCACAACTTGGAAACTGAAGATTAGAAGCTTGAAGATAGAAAGAACCCTCTCATAGCTGAGAGCCAGACAAAGACACAGACCCAAACATTCCCTCCCTGAACTTTTAAAAATCCAGTTTCCTGATTGGTCCTCTGGTCAGGTGTTTGGTTCTCTTTGTTAAACCTTTACAGGTAAAAGAAACATTAACCCTTAGCTATCTGTTTATGACATGCATCAACAGCCGATTTTAATGCAGAGGAGATCTTAGCTGAGCTCCATCCTTTTGTTTCACCATTAAAGACTAGAACTTGCAAGCAGAAGTCAAGGACAGCTCCCTAAATAGAGGGCTTGGAGGATCAGGCCAAGTCATGAAAATACAGTCCAAATTTTCAGCCAGCTTAATGCCATTGAAGTCAGTGAAATTACTTCAGTAGAGAATTTGTTCGAGTGTGTATAAAGATTCCACATCTAATATAGGGAATCACATGACTTTTGTTTTCCTGGGGCTGTGGTGAAATATAACAGGGCTTTATCCACTTACTTTCCCACCTGCGTACAGAAAAAAGAATGAATGATATTTCTGTTTATCTTGTATATCACAACCAGTTCGAAGTTGTTTTCCTATTTTTGTGTAGGGAATCATGGCCACTGTTCATGTGACCTTGGTCCTGCTGGCCCACCTGGTAGACGAGGGCCACCTGGTCAGCAAGGAAGGAAAGGACAGATGGGACTTCCTGGAAGCTATGGAGAAAAGGGTGATCCAGGTTTCTCTGGCACAAAAGGACCAACAGGAATCCCAGTGAGTAATTCTTACAAGTTTCAATTAAAAATAAAGCCAACAAAAACTCACTTCTCTAGGAAGAGAAGTGTCTCTTTGGAGGAGGAAGGGGCAGAAGACACTTGGTGTTTGTACTCTTGTATTGCATGCAGCATCAATTGGGGACCATACTCTCTGGGTTTTTTTCAGCATTATGACTAAGGCTCTTTGAAGGGTACATTTTTCGCTCTTATTTGCTGCAAAGGCAGTCCCGTTGTAGGTGTGAGTTTTTAAATTTTTTTATTTCTCAGTTTCCTTTGGGGAGTTGATATTTTTTTGTTGGTCTGTAAAGCAATCCTGTCCTGTGGAAGGCTAGGCTAGAAAAGAAAATGTGGGTTTTATATTAATTGATAGGGTAGGTTTTGGATGGGTTATTTTTGTTTTATTTGGGTTGTCTTACTCTCTCTTGTGCTTCTGGTTTAGAGAAACCACCATTTTTCTTGGAAATATTTTAGACATACGCTATTTGCTATTGAAGATTTTTGGCTTTACTTAGTTAAATGATGGGGAAAGACTCCCTACAAAATGTTTAAAAGGGAAGAAATATCAAATGAGAGTCATGTGATGTCAGCAGAGGAAAAAGCAAACTTAAATCTACACGCAGCCACAGATTTTTTATAAGCAGCAGAGAATCCTGTGGCACCTTATAGACTAACAGACATTTTGGAGCGTGAGCTTTCGTGGGTGAATACCCACTTCGTCGAACGGTAGTAGTGTGGTAACTGGCATTTCACTGTCTGTGCATAGGAGAATATATTGCTAGCAAGCAAGCTAGAGGATACGAGGTTAGTTCAGTTCAGGGTGCCCCACTCCTCAGCACTCAGAAGAGCGTGTGGACTAGGGAGAAGAAAATATCTGTACTATTAGCGAGCTCATTTCACAGTCTTATCTTTGAGTGCATTAGCTGTGAGTGGCCTTTGCAAAAACTGAAGTATCAGCAGTGTTCTGGTTTGAGTCTGGTCCTGAAGTTTTTTTGCTGCCTTCATAGCCCCTTCACCGTCTGCCGTCTCGTGTGGCAGGGAGTGAAAACTGCTCTCCTACATGTTTATATTAGCCGGATTCGCTATATCTATTTTGCCATTTCATCCTATTTCGTAGTGCTTCAGAGTTGCCGACTTTTAATGGGCGAGGATCTGGGGTAGCTGGAGTATGATGGCAGTATTATACATTAGTTGCATCCATTAGTCTCAGCCAGGCACTGAGTACAACGCATCTGTCTAACCCCTTCAGACAGAACCAGCCTACAAGATCTGGCACCAGCTTCTCCAAGCAGGCCTGACAATACCGCGCACGAGGAAATTAGGAAAAAGGATCAACGAGCACGACGTGCTACCAGAGAGCGTGCCACTGCCGGCAAGCACGAAGAACGCAACGGGGATCACTTGGCCATGCACCTTTAAGCCTTCAGCAAATCCCTTATCCACGCATCGGGATCTACTACCCATTCCTGGACAAGATCCCACCACTTCTCCGCCATCTTGGCTGGGGCTGTGTTCGTGGGTGGCAGGGCATCCTTCTGCTCACAGCACCTGGCGCAGCTGAGGCGGTATTCTCACCAGCAACTGCACAGGCCCTTTACCATAGTAAACTCTGCTCAGAACCATAATGCAAGAACCTCGATGCCACCTGCTGCCACATATCTACGACACGACCATTATAGGACTACCAGATCGCCATACCATCAGTGGTTCAAGTTCACGTGCACGCTTCCACAATAGTAAATATCGACGCGGATAGTCGAGTATCCAGCAATGCCCTCCTCATTACTGCCACGACAGTCACTACGGAAAAGGTAACATGGACACAATCGATATCAGACATGGCAATGATTCAAACCCTGTAGAGACATCATCGCTGTCCTTCACACTAGAGCAGCGTTAGGGTGCTATCCTTCTCAGCAAAAAAAACTTCAGGACGACTTCAAGAGGGAAACTGCTGAGCTTCAGTTCATTTAAATAGACGTGATCGCTTGACTCAACAAAGACTTGATGGCTTGCCAGCATTACAGACCCAGTTTCTTCTCCTTGGTTTTCACACCTCTACTGCTAGAACAGCGGCCTCACCCTCCCTGATCTGAGCTAATCAATATTCTTCTACTTTGCTTTGCTCAGCATACAATCAATAAGCCGCCCTGGATAATTTTCCCGACTACTGCGTCTGAGCGAAGTGGATTCACCCACGAGGCTCACGCTCCAAAACGTCTGTTAGTCTATAAGGTGCCACAGGATTCTCTGCTGCTTTTACAGATCCAGACTAACACGGCTACCCCTCTGATACTTGACACCATGCAAGATTTTTTATAGTTATATTTAAGATCAGTCAAAAAAAAACCAAAAACCTCCCAAAAACTCCCTCTACATGACCTATACTTTTAATACAAACTAATGCTTTCCTTAATAAAACATAGTAAGAATTTATTTTTGGAACTCACTATTACTGTTGATTGGTAGGTAGAACTATCATGAAGTTGGTAATTTTTACTCTGATTTCATTGTCATTTCAAAGTATTCCATTAATTTTTTTCTAAAAAAATATTTGAGGTGCTTAATTTAGCATTCACTGAACTCATTTGTTTAATGAGCCAAACTGAATTTAATATAGAACCTAATGTTCCCTACAGACATCATAATATAAAATGGTATCCAAGCAAGCCAATAGTATCCATATGCAGAAAGTGCCTGAAAATGACTGGATCCAACAAATTAAAGTATCTTCACTTGCCTACGTGGCATCACTGCTATATAACAATTTCACCTAAAGAAAATAAGTCTTACAAAATAGATGGATGAGTTACTGGTAATAAAACATTTCTGTACTAGAATCATTTGATATCTGCACACAGCAGTTTATATTTTCTAGTATAACTTTGTTCTAATATTATCAAATCTGGCATGTAATTTAGCATAAACCACTTTTATAAAGAAAATAGCAAGGTGAATTAATTCATCATTACAAAACACTTCAAATGTGTGTCCACCTCTATCTTATTTGTGAGCTTTTTCATTGGGAATGACTGCCAGCAGGACTAACAAATGAAAGGAAATCCCAGCGGAAGACCTAGATATTCAGTGGGTTGATTTATATGAGGATATTTGTTACCTAATCCACAGTATATCTACTAACTCTAGCCAGAGACTTATTTTCTTTAGTGTGCTTCAGGGAGTGTAATTTACACCCCACAGCTAGCCACAGTGCAAAAGCAGACTTAACCTAACTGCCTTCTGTGTACGTTTCAAGAAAATGATCTATTACACATTCTGATTTTTGTCCCACTGTAGACAAGTTTTGGTCCAACGTGTGGACACTGTATCCAAGAGATTATATATTGAAGTGCTGCCAGATCTGAATTTCTGTGTTTGTTATGTGATACAGTTACCATGAATAAGTATAAACAAAAATATGTATGTGTGGGCTGGTCTACACTACGGGGGAAAATCGATCTCAGATACGCAACTTCAGCTACGTGAATAACGTAGCTGAAGTCGAAGTATCTAAGATCGAATTACTCACTGTCCTCACGGCGCAGGATCGATGTCTGCGGCTCCCCATGTTGACTCCGCAACTCTGTTCAGGTTGGTGGAGTTCCGGAATCGATATAAGCGCGTTCGGGGATCGATATATCGCATCTAGATGAGACGCAATATATCGATCCCCGAGCAATCGATTGCTACCCGCCGATACGGCGGGTAGTGAAGACATAGCCTCAGTGTGGTCTTACTGTGGCTGACTCATCATAACATATATCACTTTGCTGTACATATCTATCATAAAACAGTAGAGAAATGACTTAAGAGGTTTCCAAAATGTTATTTCTCAGGCTATATCTACACTACCATGTATGTTGGCAAAACTTATATAGCACAGGGGGATGAATACTCCACCCCTTTGAGTGCCATAAGTTACACCAACGTAAGCATTAGTGTGTGCAGCGCTGTCGGCGGGAGAGCTTCTCCCACCGACATAGCTTATGCCACTCTCAGGGGTGGATTTTTTGTGCCGACAGGAGAGCTCTCTCACGTTGGCATAGAGTGTCTTAGCCATATGGCCTGCAGAGGCGCTGCTGCAGCACTGTACATGTAGACAGGGCCTCAGAAGACAGCACTGTGATTCAGATGTGGAATTTAAAGAACTGGCTGCAGAATTCAGTGTTGTCAACTCCCTCAGTTTTATTACTGACCTCACACAGGGGCACCAGGTTTGTATAATTTTTGGTGCTGCCCAGAACAGGTCTAAAGTCCCGCCCCCCAACATCTGCCTTGTAAGCCGATATGTATTTTTTAAAATAATGTAAAAATGTGAGGGCTCTGAGGTGGGGCTAGTATGAGGGTTTGGGGAGGGGCTCAGGCAGAGGGTTGGGGTGCAGGGGTGCAGGCTCTAGGATGGGGCCAGGGATGAGGGGTTCATGATGCAGGAGGGGGCTCGGGGCTAGGGCAGAGGGTTAGGGTGCGGGGGGATGAGGGCTTGGGCTGAGGATGAGGGGTGTGGGAGGGATTCAGTGCTAGGGCAGAGGGTTGAAGTGTGCGAGGGTGAGGGCTCTGGCTGGGGCTGGGGATGAGGGCTTTGGGGTATGGGAGGGGCTCAGAGCTGGGGCAGAAGGTTGAGGTGCAGGGAAGTGAGGGCTCTGGGGTGGGGTGAGGCTGAGGCTAATGAGTTTGGGGTGCAGGCAGACTGCCCTGGGGCTAGGGCCAGAGAGGATGACTCCCCCCAGCCCTCTGCTCCCCCGGAAGCAGTGAGCTCTGGGGGAGAGGCCCCCCTCTCTACCCCAGCAACACACTCACCTCACACCACTGTCACTGCATGTGTTCCTAGGGCCCCTCTCAGGTCCAGAAAGCCCCTTCGCCTCCCCTCTGGTGGGTGCCGGGGGGAGGGCTGCCATCACATGTGCACCTCCTCCCCTGCTGCTGCCCCTCACTGTAGCCTCACTAGGGGTGGGGGATTGGGCTGCCCCGTGCCCAGTGTGGGGCAGGAGTGGTGACTGTGGGCGGGGTGAGGGACTCTGTGCTAGTAGAGGGTCATGCCAGAAAAGGGAAAGGTCCGAGGCAGAAGGGCACTAGTGGGTAGGGGGCACTAGGACCCTGTGGTGGCTGCCAGCCAAGCGGAGGCAGTGCTGAGCTGCAGGGTAGAGGCAGGGACACTCTGGGGCACAGGGGAGGAGCGTGGATGCAGCAAGTGGAGGCCGTGGGACACTTGGGTGAGGTGCGTGGGGGCAGCAGGGAGGGCGGGGGGGAGAGACCCAGCCCCAAATATTGGTGAAGCCAGGTCCCCAGGCCCTGAATATTGCTGTAGCCTGGACACCATGGGCCCATATAACTCGCTGCCCTTGGTCTCACAATATTTATTTTTTCCCCCTTCCAATTCCAGCTCCTGGAGTCAACTGATGATGCAAGAATTGTCTTTCTTTTTTTTAAAAAAGTACATTTTTAGCCTTTATTAAGGTTGCAAAGAAAACTTTTGAAGCCATGACCTGAGTGTTCCTCAAAGCTCAGAATCAGGAAGGCAAAGAAACACACCCATAAATTTATTATTTTTAAAAACCTCATCATGTTTAAGTCGATTGATGATTTTTTAATGTTTTGGGTTGGCAATATGAGCAATAGCTCATCTGCATTTATCAACTATCTGAGGAGCTGTAGGTATGCACATCTGAGAAATGTGCACCAAAGACACATTTCAATATAATCACAGATTTCTTTTAGGATAAAATATAATTTTTCCTTTAATGTTTTTTATTTGAAATAACTTTTTGCTCTCAAATTTAAGCCAATTATAACAACAAATAAATAAGGTCAAACTCCAAACAAAATATTGCAAAATTATCAAAACAAAATGTTTCAGTTAACTCCAATTGACAGTTTGTTTTCGGATTGTTGGCTTGTGAAAATGTAAGTTTTCAACTTTTTTTTTTCAATTTGGGATGGAAACTTTTTTTTGAATTCTCAGAATTTTTCCCAGCGTGGGACCATCATTTCCTACCCTGTTCCAGAAAATACTTTGTTTCCTCTAATCCATTTCAGTTATTGAAGTCTTTCATTTACTTGTAACAAAGTAATAATTCAGCAGATACAAATTTTTCATACAAATGAGATTTTAACTTAACTGCATCTGTTCAAACGCTGGTCACGACAAAGCAAATCAACTTCAGCTGGCACAAAAGATTTTATTTACCCACCCATGTGCTCTCACATAGCATGGGCCTGATCCAACAGCCATTGAAATCTTGTTAGCATCACTGGGTGCTGGGCATCTGAACACTACAGCTTGCTTTAGTCTTAAGACTCTTAAATTTACATGCCCTGGTTGAAAAAAGACCAGGGGCCCGATTCCTTGCTCCATTACTATTATTTTACATAGTTGTATCTCCCTGGACATCAGTGGAGTTATTAAAAATGATACAAAAACAATGAACCTCCTTCTTTAAGGGGATCCCATGCGTTACAGTGGTTTTTTCCCCTCAGTGTGTTGCTTTGATTGCTGTATATTTGGAAAAATTATAGAACACTAGAGATATGGTATTTATTGTGATTCATTGCTTGAGCTTAAATGGATAAAAATTCATATTTTTTTTAAATCATAAGGGCAAACCTGGTTCTTCTGGAATAACTGGTGAAAAAGGAGAAAAGGGTGACCTGGCCAGAGTAAAAATCAAAGGTAAACCTGTATTTATTATCATCCATTGTATTTCATGTACTGCATGCAGGATAACAACAGGAGAGGACTCCATGCCTGTAAAACTACACAGACTCTTTATTAAAGCAGCCCACAGGTGCTAGCACTGAAGCCAAGTTCACACAGATTGATTTCCTGGTGCCTCCTCCAAAATCTTTCCTCCTGCAACCTGTACTCCTCCCTCCAAAGTCTATGCAGATAATAGCTTGCCATTGCTGCTACCAAGTAACTATTAATATGTCACATGAACATTATTATTCAGGCACTTAGAGAGACGTACACAGTTAGGACTGAGCAAAAATGGGAAATGACTGCCTAGGAAGGAGAACTGTGGAAAGAGATCTGGGGGTCATAGTGGACCTGTAACGGGGGGTGACTCACCACCATGGCGCCTCCTGCTGGCTGTCCTGGGAATTAGCTTGGGGTATGCCAGTACATCCTTCTCAGATGGTGTGTCGCCTGTTGTCTCATCTGTCTCCACCTCCAGGACCCGCATCACTCCCCGGACCGCGTCATCCTCTTCTGGACGCAGCCCTCCAGCTGTCCCCCACACGCTTCTTTTCCCCCTTCTGGGGGACTGACAGTCCATAGTCCAACCACTTGCCTCACTGGTGAACTGCAGTCCCGATTCTAGCTGCTCGTCTCAGTGGCAAACTGCAGTCCATTCACCTGTCACTCGCCTCAGTAGCAAGTGGGGGGGGGGGAGAAACCAAGGCCCACCCACTACTCCTGGTCCCAACCCAGGGACCCTATAGCCGGCAGACTCGTACGACCCCTCCTCCAGCTCTGCCATCTCCTTCCCTGGGCCACTTCCCCACAGCCCCAGCATCTCCTCTGCCCTCTGGCAGCCATCAGCCTGGAGCTTTCTCATACTCTGCTGACCCTGCCCAGCACTGCTCCGCCCAAGGTGCTCCAGCCCTCTAAGCAGCCAGTCCTCCTCCCTCAATCTTCAGGGAGTGATGCCTCAGCTACCCCCTCACAGGACCATAAGCTAAATATGAGTCAACAGTGTAACACTGTTGCGAAAAAAGCAAACATAATTCTGGGATGTATTAGCAGGAGTGTTGTAAGCAAGACTGAGAAGTAATTCTTCCGCTCTACTCCGTGCTGATTAGGCCTGAACTGGAGTATTGTGTCCAGTTCTGGGCACCACATTTCAGAAAAGATGTGGACAAATTGGAGAAAGTCTAGAGAAGAGCAACAAAAATGATTAGAGGTCTAGAAAACATGACCTATGAGGGAAGATTGAAAAAAATCTGTCAGGGTGGTTAAACACTGGAATAAATTGCCTAGGGAGGTTGTGGAATCTCCATGATTGGAGATTTTTAAGAGCAGGTTAGACAAACACCTGTCAGGGATGGTCTAGATAATACTTAATTCTGCCATGAGTGCAGGGGACTGAATTAAATGACCTCTCGAGGTCCCTTCGAGTTCTATGATTCTGTGAAAATGCAGTTACTGTGTGCATATAAATTTCATTGGATTTAAATTGTTTCCTGAAATTCCCTAAGCCTGCCTGTCACTGCTACCACTCCCTAAACTAAGCACACTTCCTCACAGAGAAATTCAACTTCTCCATGGCCTTTGGAAACCATCCTTATATTTGTCAGAGTTACACTTAATCACTCAGGGATCAAAACCAATAGGTGATCAATCACACAACTTGAATTCTGAAAAAAATGTTGGATGAATTATTCTATGAACAAGAAATATAATGAATAAAGAATTCTTCACAAATAATTCATTATCTGTTTGCACATGTGTATGTGCTGCAGGGTGTTTGTGTGCTCTCATACACATGCATAGACACTGAAGCAGCACAAATTATTCCTGGTTTATTTGCCATAGATTTCCTGAGACGGTGTGAATCCTTTGGAGTTAATATTTTTTGCGAAGTTTAATTTTTGCAAATAGTGTATTTTCACAAATGTTCAGGGAAAAATATAAAACTCTTGCAATTAAATTACTCCACATTATTTACCATGCTCCAGCATAACACCATGAGTGAAATCCTGGCTCCACTGAAGTGGATAGCAAAGTTCCCACTTAATACAATATGGAGAGAGAGAGAGACCCACCTTCCATATGTCCTCTGATATCCCTATGATAAACTGCAAAGCCATGTGACAATTACATTTAGTTGTTTCATCTGCATTCTGCCCATAAATGCATCTCCCCAAACACATATCAACTATGCTAACATCCTAAATCTTTGAGCAGTTATCTCAGTCACTTAAAACAACAACAAAAACTATCATAAAAACATTTCTGCCTTCTGTCCAAATATCCTCAAAACTACATTGCTTGGAGGTGCAGTTGACACCCCTGCATTATGTGTGGTTTAAGGTTCAACATCTTGTAATTATGCATAACTAAAAACATTAATCTTTCCTCATTGGAAAAGGGAGATTCCCAAATTGCTTCTAGCTCTTGCAATATACTGCAATATCTGATTTTAAAAATGTGACATTTTTATGTACATAAAAGTTATTTTAGATCATTTATAGAGGCTTCATTAGTTTTAATTTGTCTCTTCTTCTGACCATCGTGCAGATAGATTATGCTAAATAATAGATCTGTCTTTAAAGGTAGAAGAGTGGAAGTCACAGTTCAATAATGAAAAAAAATTCTCTAAAGCATTTGTTGGAAACCAAATATATGCACAAACAGGACACGTGGTGTGATGTAGTACGTTGGTTTTACTGACACTCATTTGGGTTGCATAATGTGGCCACTCCAAACTCAACGGTAATTACGATCATGTAATCTAACCTCTTGCATATCACAGGCTAAAGAACTTCACCCAGTAATCACTGCATCAAGCCAGTAACTTCTGTTTTAATTAGGATGTACCTTTGAGAAAGAGATGCAGTCTTGATTTAAAGACTTCAACCCACCACAATCCTAGATAAATTGTTCCAAATTAGGAGAGATTAACAAATTGGGGTGGAGCAGCAAGGATAACTCAGTGATTTGAGCATTGGCCTGCTAAACCCAGGGTTGTGAGTTCAATCCTTGAGGGGACCACTTAGGAATCTGGGGTAAAATCAGTACTTGGTCCTGCTAGTGAAGGCACAGGGCTGGACTTGATGACCTTTCAAGGTCCCTTCCAGCTCTATGAGATAGGTACATCTCCATATATAACAGAGGAAGAAACTTAAATCTTTCATTAAAGAAATCCAACTTTATGAGCTAAAGAAAATTTTTGTAGAGCCTCAGACATTTTGTCCAAATATCAATAATGATTACCTATCATTCAGATGAGCAGAAAGAAATAGACAAACAGCTGCTATATATATAATTACTATATATATATATTTTAATTGTTTTAAGGAATAAAAGGAAAAAGAGGCCCTCTGGGGGCTCCAGGGCTTCCAGGCCAAAAAGGTACTGCTGGCAGAGATGGAGATCCAGGATTGCCTGGAGAGAGAGGAATTCAAGTATGTTTAACTTTGTTAGAAGCTGTTTCATTCTTTGTTTTGAATTAATTTCTCATTTTACTAAAAAAATCAGTAAATTTCCAAATTATTTACAGATTAAACTGTTTTCCGTTTTCCTAGTAACCTGTAGCTAACTGCTGACAAATGAAAAAATCTAACTTCCTTATACAGACACTGGTCTTTATTTTAGGGATCTTAGGTGTATTTTCTGAATATACTGTATCTGCATGATGAGACTGTAAATACACAAACGCTACTCTGATCCCATTGCCTTCAATCTCTCTCCATTAACTTCCTCCTTCATTCCCTAAAATTTGGCTTCTGCCCCATCCACTCCACTCCAAAGAGTTCCTCTGGGTAAAATCCCAAGATTTCCTTCTCCACCCTTCTCTTCCTCTCTGTGGTCTTTGACTGGTGAAATCTTTGCTGTGAAAATCACCTACCTCATTCTGCTCTGATTGCTTTCAGGCCTTCATGAAATCATTCCACTCACTCCCTTTACAAGTCAAATTCAAGGCTTGACAATGTAACATCTCCTTAGCTCTCTGCTTTGGTCTCCTTTTTGGTCACAGTCACCTCCTGTGATTTCTTTGCTCTACCCGTCTACATCTCCCCTTTGTCCTTATCCTACACACATCTATGCACCTTTCACATTCTGTGTATGGAACTCCCTTCCTGACCTCAGCTGCTAGTCCACCTCCTTCTCATTCTTTAAGTATCTTCATCAGGGTGGCTTATAAAGTATAGCCCTATATACAATACAAATAATTATCAACCCAGTTCCATGCACTAGCCTCTTAGTAATGTAATATCATGGCTATCACAATCACGCAACTTCTCCTGACATTTACTGCTTGTGGATTGGCGTAAAACAGTTCATATTAAAGTATGTGATTCACAGACTTCTATAAAGTAAAACAAATATCTCAAAATGATTGTTATTTTAAAAATCTTTATTTGCAGCCTTCCACCCTGTTTGCCACTTCTATTTTACTCTTGTACATCTTGGTGTTCACTGCACACACACAAACTCATTTTCCTCTGAAGCCCAACTTAACCTTCCAATCCTGCAGGAATGTGTGGTGCTGATACATTCTAGTTTGTGGCCATTCTGCAATCTTAATTTTATTTTAATTTGCTTAAGCAGTAGAAAAGCCTGAGGCATTCAGATCATGGCTTTCCTTTCACATTCACCTTCAGGGAAAAAAGGGCCAGGGAAGAAGGCCAGAGAATTAGGCTAGCTAAGGTCATTATTTCATTAGCCAAGCAGTAAACTGGTGTTGGAGAAAAACAGAGTTCTCACTCTCAGGTTGGGTGCAGCAAGTCAGATACTTTATTATCTCTAGCAATTGCGTGGAGGGAGAGAGCTAAACAAGTCTCTCACTAGGTAAACAATTACAGCAAGCATTTATATCTTTTGTTACATACAGTAATGAGCAACAGCTGCATTTGTTTATACATAGGTCATCCTGATAGCTTATTTTTCTCACCTGTATTTAGACTATAGTCTGCATTCCATACTTATCTAACACAAGGTCGCATCAATTTCTCACAGTCCTTTCCCACTCGCCTCACACATCCTCGCTTCTGCAAATCTCATGTTATTAGGGTTACAGCTAGCCTGACTCTTGTTCACATAAGGAGACTGCATGAATCTGAAATCCCCTTCTAATCCCTGTCAGTTCTTTTTCTACTTCCACACTGGTGTACAGTCCATTGAGCCATGTAGGCATAGATTCCATGTGTATCTGTCTCCAGATATTCTTATTAAGACAACCTTGTTCAGAGCACAGACTTTAAGGGTTTTCCTTTAAGTTGTACATCAGGTGTACAGAAATATTTAGCTTTGATCAGGACTACAGTTTCAAAATGTTTATCAACAACTTTATTGTAAATGATCTTAGACCAGATTCCACGCTCAATTACTCCTCGTCAACCCCACTGACTGCAGTGTAACTAAAAGTGAAACTCACTTCTTGGTGAACGGCTTTCTCAAGGTTTTCCAAGCCATTAACTATCTTCAATACTCATGCATGCGTTAAGCCAAGCAGTCCTGTGGTCTGTCCCAAGGAGGATTCTAGCCCCTACAGCTACCTTCACCTAATTCCCTGCACAAAGCCCATTCACTCAGGCTTTATGCAGTGAGTGGGGAGGGCAAAGGAAAGATTGGATCTTACCCAGAGAAGAAATTGGTTCTTTATTTCAGGGCCAACTACACATGTAGAGTACTGTAAAGTTACTGAGCCAATATTGCAGTTTGTAAGCCTACCACAAGATTAATTTTAAAAATATCACATGTATCATCCATTTAGTCATTTCATTGTGTAATCAAAGATTCTTCAAATATTGCTCTAATACTGGAGTTAATGAAAGAAAGCAAATGGGCTAGTCTTATGGAGCTTATATATATATTCTTTTCTTTTCTTTTCTTTTTTAAATAGGGTGATGGTGGATCAGCAGTGCCAGGTGATAAAGGATTTCTTGGGGCACCAGGACTTCCTGGTTCAAGAGGGACTATGGGACCATCAAGTTTGGGATTTCCTGGCCCACCAGGAATCGGGGGTCATCCTGGAGACCCAGGAAGTACTGGTATAAGTGGGCCACCTGGTCAAAAGGGTCAAAAAGGTAAGTTTGAATCTTAACATTAAAAACTCTCTCATTGAGTATGTGCTTGGTAGGATTCAGGTAATCTGCATTTCAGCTGGGATATCTGCATTCAGGAGCAGACAGAGGTGAGGCACAAGAAACGTGAAATATCAGTGAGTGTTGATTCACTGACGCCCTGAACCTATAAACCCATACACCTCTACCCCGATGTAACGCTGTCCTCAGGAGCCAAAAAATCTTACTGTGTTATAGGTGAAACCACATTATATCGAACTTGCTTTGATCCGCCACAGCGCACAGCCCCGCCCCACCGCCCCAGAGTGCTGCTTTACTGCGTTATATCCGAATTCGTGTTATAACGGGTCACGTTATATCGGGGTAGAGGCGTCCTTGTGTGATGCTGGTGGGACTACTCTCTGGAGTAAGGAGTATTAATCTGAATAAAGGTGTGCAGGGCTGGATGAAGGAACAGGGAAAAATGACTCAGTATTTACACAATATAGAGGCATTGCTGATTCACGAAGTAATGTTAGAATAGCTTATTGGAAGATGTCAAACAGACAGACAGAGAAGGTGGAATAACATATGAAAAAGAAATAATAGATCAAAGTAGTAAAACTGAGATTAGTAAACACATTGTAAATATGATTTCCATATGCTAAATTTTAAGTATATACAGTACAATATTTAATATAAAACTGCAGTTCAAGTTAGAAATTTTGGAATCACGTAGCTAACTTCTATATTCTCAATTCTTTTGCTTTCAATATATTCCTGTTAATCTTCTGAATAAATCTTGTTTATTAATACAAATTGCTACACGTGGAAAGCTAATTCTATCTAAAAATTACTTGGTTAAATCTGGTTAATTTTTTTCTCGATTCTAATAAATCAAAGTACACCTCTACTCTGATATAATGCGACCTGATATAACACGAATTCGGATATAACGCGGTAAAGCAGCACTTTGGGGTGGTGGGGCTGCGCACTCCAGCGGCATCAAAGCAAGTTCGATATAACGCGGTTTCACCTATAACACAGTAAGATTTTTTGGCTCTTGAGGACAGCATTATATCGGGGTAGAGGTGTATAAATGTTTACTTCCTTAACTGATAGGGATTCTCATTTGAATAAAGTTAGAAAGATTTGGTCTTTATCTATATTTTATAATTCCAGTTAAAGCAAGTATGTATTTAAATGTTAATACTGAAGTTGTTACACTCTCCTGCACGTTATGGTAGACCAGGGGTCGGCAGCCTTTCAGAAGTGGTGTGCCAAGTCTTCATTTATTCACTCTAATTTAAGGTTTCGCGTGCCAGTCATACATTTTAATGTTTTTTAGAAGGTCTCTCGCTACAGGTCTATATATTATATAACAAACTAGTGTTGTATTGTAAAATAAACAAGGTTTTCAAAATGTTTAAGAAGCTTCATTTAAAATCAAGTTAAAATATTGATCTTACGCCGCCAGCCTGCTCAGCCTGCTGCTGGTCTGGGGTTCTGTTCATCTAGACCTGGAGTGGGCTGAGTGGGGCCTACAGTCGGGACCCCAGCTGGGAAGAGTCTGGCAGCCAGAACCCCAGACCGGCAGCGAGCTGTGCGGGGCTAGCAGCCGGGACCCCAAACTGGCAGTGGGCTGAGCGGCTCAGCCTACTGCCACTCAGGGGTTCCATCCGCCGGCTCCTGCCAGCCGGGATCCCGGCTGCCGAACCCGCTCAGCCCGCTGCCGGTTTGGGGACCCGGCCCTGCCCACATACAGTGGGTACCTACCTTCTCCCTGGTTCTGGCCATTCTCTTCCTCTCTCTGCACTGAGCTGAGGGTGGGAGTGGACCGAGCACAGGGCTGGGGGTGAAGGGTCTGGCCAGGAGCTAGAATGAGGGAGGGGGCTCACGGTTGGGGCAGTGGGTGGTTTGGGTGTGGGGGCACTTACCTGGGCAGCTCCCATTTGGTGTGAGGGGTGCAGGGGGGAATGTGAGTGGGGATGCAGGAGCTCCCGTTTGGTGCTCAGGGTAGGGATGGGGATGTGCGGGGTGCATGAGATGTGCGGGGTGCAAGAGTCAGGGCAGAGGGCTAGGCACATGTGAGGGGGGTGCAGGTGTCAGGGTAGGAGGGCTGGGTATATGTGGGGTTGCCAGAGTCAGGGCTGGGGTCATTCGGTGGGTGGTAGTGAAGGAGTCAACAGAGGGCTGGGTGGTACAGGGCTCAGGGCAGGGGCCTGGGGTGTGTGTGAGGGGTGCAGGGCTCAAGGCAGAGGGCTGGGTGGTGGGGGGAGGGTCAGGGCTCAGGGCAGAGGGCTGAGTTGCCCCCCCCTAGAACCTCCAACCCCCTCCCCCACTCCTTGTCCTGACTACCCTCTCCTGGACCCCACCCCCTATCTAAGCCTCCCTGCCCCTTGTCCCCTGACTGGCTCCTTAGAACCCTACCCCTTACCTGTCCTCTGACTGCCCCAACCCTTATCCACACTCCTGCACCATGACAGAACCCCCTGGACTTCCACGCCTATCTAACCACTCCCCGCCCCCTGACAGGACCTCCAGAACTCTGGACCCATACAATGCCCCCCTGCTTGCCCAACCCCTCTCCACACTCCTACCTCCTGATAGCCCCCTCGAACTCTCAAATCATCCAACCCCCCCAGCTCCTTGTTCCCTGACCATCCCCTCCAGAGACCCCCCCAACCCAAACTGCCTCCTCAGGACCCTCTTTGCTCCCTGTCCTGTGACTGCCCTGACCCCATCCACCCCCTACTCCCTAACAGACCCTGGGTCTCCCATGCCCCATCCAACCCCCCCACCCCCGCTCCCTGACTGCCCCCTCCAGAGACCCCTGCCC
>NC_133776.1:35855180-35903601 GCF_003597395.2 Chelonoidis abingdonii
CGGACCCCCGCCGCCATGCGCGGCACTCTGAGGGGCGGGGTGAGGCGGGGCTGCATGTGGTGGCGGGGCTCCGGATCAGCGGGGAGCATCTTTTCCTCCCCACTGAGTCAAACATTGCCCTGCGGGAGCGCGCAGCCCCGACCCCCAGGGCGCTGTGCACGGCGGCAGGGCTCCAGGGGAAGGCGGGGGAGGGGCCGGCGGCTTGCCATTAAAAATTGGCACACGTGCCATAGGTTGTCGACCCTTGTGGTAGACAAACTATGGTTGAATTTCAGGTTTCCATCTGGCAGACTCCTTCCCTTATGAACCTTTGCATTCTCCCCTGATCTTCCCAAACTTCCTTCTCTGTTACTTCTAAAGATCACTTACCTTGTGCTAGAGATCTTGACTTTCAGTTAAACAGCTTTATTGTTTTATCAAACATCTTGTGTATGACAAACCTTTTTCCATGTTTGACTTACACAAGCACCAAACCATGGTGAATTTTCCAGTTCTTTAACTTTCTTGGGGCCCTCTTTCCAAATACTGTAGCTCAATGATACATAAATTCTATTTTGAACAAGCAACAGCTATCACACTCACCCCCATTTGCTATAACAACCCAGACAGGGTGAAGGCTATTAATGAAGTGCCCTTTTTGGTTCTATACTGCATGCTCTGCTATCACACTGAATTGTTTCTCTGCAGAATGTAAAGATATTTTAGCAGCTAAAGGAAAATTTTAATTAATTTTTAAATGATCACTGCTACCTCTATGTTGCTAACACTATTGGTCCTGGAATACTTTACTTATCTGATATGCATGGGGTCAAAATTTGTTCTGGGAATTCAAAACTAATCTTAACCTGAACATCACAGGTAACAGATCAGTGGAGCCTGTCATTTCAGTGTTAAGGCAGCTTTAACCAAGAACAAAATGCTTTGATGCAATATAGCATTTAGTGGATATTGTGGAATTGCCTTAATTGTAGGCAAAGCAGAAATTTACATACTTGAGATTAGAATGTCATCTTCAAATTCTCTGCACTTCATCTCAGAGAATATTTTAAAGACAATATTTTTACTGCCAACATCACAGAAAATAAAAATATATTATTTAATCTCTGCAGAATATATTCCCCATACCAACATTACAGTTGATCAAGTTACTAATATAATCTTATACCAAATGTATAACAAGAACATTACAATTAAAATACCCCTAAGCTTAAAGAATATGGATATAACTATTTGCATAAATATTTTATAATCCTTATAGTTTGTACATTTGGTTAATGACAATATTGACATGTTTGCAAACCTTACAGTAGGTATTCAAACTTGGTTTATTTGCGTACAATATTTGCATAATGTTTTTTTCCTCTTGTTTCAGGTGACATCCACTGTTACGTTCCACCATATCCTGGAAGTCCAGGCCCTCCAGGTTTTCAAGGGGCTCAAGGTCTGTTTATTCAGAGGGGGAAATAGGGATGTTCTGATATTTAAAGAATTTGTTATCAGTGTTTAAATGATGGTGAGTTGCTACCAAAAACTAGTCAACTAGGAAACAGTAAGCCACATGGTGAATGCTCTAGTTCAGGGGTTCTCAAACTGTGGGTCAGGCTTCGGTCCGCCCTCCTGGCGTCATGTATTAATTTTTATTGTTAAAAAGGGGTGCAATGCAATGAAGTTTGTGAACCCCTGCTCTAGTTATTGAAGCGGAACACAAAAGGTCTCAGAATGGAAGATTGTAAATAGACAGTAATAGACTGTAAACTAATTATAACCACAAATAATTAAGGACTAGGCTATGACCCGGTTTGTGTGGCCCCAAAGAGCATGAGTGGGTGGAAGCTCCCCCCTTGCAATGGCTACCAGGGCCACAAGTGGCCACGTGAGGAGATCAGCATATGTGGAGCTGCTACAGCCACAAATTTAATTAACGCATTATTTTTTTTAACAAGTGTCATCAGCATGGAAGCAAGTCCTCTGAATTGGTGGCTGAAGCATGAAGGGGAATACAAATGTTTATCATATCTGGCATGTAAATACTTTGTAATGCTGGCTACAAAAGTGCCATGCCTATCACTTTCGCCTGTTCTCACTTTCAGGTGACATTGTAAATAAGAAGCTTGCAGCATCTCTCTCATAAATGTAAACAAACTTGTTTGTCTTAGTGATTGGCTGAATAAGAAGTAGGACTAAGGGGACTTGTCGGCTCTAAGGTTTTACATTGTTTTGTTCTGAGTGTAATATGTAACAAAAAATTCTTCCTTTTTATAAGTTGCACTTTCATGATAAAGAGATTATGTGTACTACAGTATTTGAATGAGGTGAACTGAAAAATATTATTTCTTTTATCATTTTTACAGTGCAAATATTTGTAATAAAAATATAAAAGTGAACACTGTATAATTTGTATTCTGTGTTGTAATAGAAATCAATATGCTTGAAAAAGTAGAAAACATCAAAAAATATTTAATAAATTTCAATTGGTATTCTATTGTTTAACAGTGTGATTAAAACTGTGCTTAATCACAATTAATTTTTTTAATCGCGTGAGTTAACTGTGGTTAATCAACAGCCCTAATTTATTCTGCTGAAGTTGTTTTACTATCAGAGGGGCCCAGATAACCTCATTCTGGAGATTTACAGACTAGTGCACAGCCCTTGGGTCCAAGCTGTCAACTGTCAGACCTTCCTGTGCCAACTTGAGTGGCCCTTCCCATAATGTTCAGAAAGATATGAAAGCACTCGCTCTTCAAAGAAGATAAAAAGGACTGCTTGCTTGTAAATTGTACACAATGCAGCATACAGTGAAGATGCACCACTATTTACTTACATCTTATTTTAGTTCGCAGAGAGGTTTGATAGGTTATAAGCAGATCCTGTAAAATCTGTATTCTTTCTATGTTCTTAGGACCAAAGGGATTAAGAGGACCCCCTGGTCCTCCTGGGCCAAATGGCTTTGATGGGCAAAAGGGCCAACGAGGCAAACCAGGGACATCAGGAGATATAGGGCCAGATGGTAAGTGAGAGAGAGAGAGTATTTTTTTTACTCCTAAAACATGGAGCTGCATAGACTGTTAATACATATGCATGTATACTTACACAGGATAGGGTAAGCTGCCTTGCTAGTTTTAACCACCTCAGCCTCTTTTCCTTGAAATGCAGGATGTGTGTCTAAAGTTCAGGTGTATGGTTGTTCAGGTTGGGATGGAAGTTTTATCTCCAGTTAGGCTGATGTATAGATGAATCGCTTCCAGTATGCTCTGTTACTGCCACAATAGAAGGTGCTGCTGAGACTTGATCAATTCAGAACCTGTAGCAGGAGCATGATTGTTATATGTAAACCTTGCAAGCACATGTAGAATATGTTTACTTACCAAAGGGATTGGACTAAACAAGGATGGGGAATACACAAAACAAATATATGCTGCCCAAAACATGTAGGTATCACCCCCCAAGCATATCAATTCCACAATGGCTCATTGGTTTCTTGTGCAATATCATTATCCAATGAGAAACCTGAAGTATGCAAATGTTATTTTGCATATAAATTGAATATATTTTCATTCTATTATATTTGCATTACGATAGTCCACACCTTTAAAACATACCATCTGAATAGTTGTCTATGTTGTGTGATTTTTAAATTCAATAGGCTTTCGAGGCAATGCTGGTGATCCAGGTGATGAAGGTGAAAGGGGTTCTTCTCCTGACGGTGCCCCAGGTTTTCCTGGCACTCCTGGACTTGCAGGCCAGAAAGGTGTTCCAGGTGATACCAGTTATGGTCTTCCAGGAATTCCAGGCCACAGAGGATTGCCAGGATTATCTGGTTCACAAGGAATACGAGGTGAATCAGGTGCTCCTGGGCCACAAGGTATGAGTCATATTTCTTCTGCATTTAAAGCAAAAAGACAGATCTGCTGATCTCTCTCTTATGTGGCTTCACTGTGACTGATGTGAAGTTATTCCTGATTTTTACAACAGTGTAAATGAGAGCAGAATTAGGTCCTTATATTCATGCTTTCACACAATAATATTTTAATCTGCTGTCCAGGACACATGCACTCATACAGCCTAAAAAGAAACAGGGCTTATTTGATAGAACAGGGAATAGTCAACTAAGCAACTCAGCCACTTGTGTTTATAAACATTAGAAATATGGTGAGACCTTTACACAGCCCTTGAAAGTTATGGGCATTTAGAAAGTAGCAGGTACGTAATGCAGACAAGAAGATATAATTACTTACCTGGAATAATTCTTTTTTGAAGTAATCATGATACGCAGTGTCCTCTATTTGATCTCTCATTGCCTGTGTGAGAGAGCTGCCAGGTAGTTTGCCCATGGTAGACATGCACAAGCCTCTTCTCAAACATGTTCAGCATGCAGGTACCTTAGCCCTCTTTGAACTCTCCAAGTTGGCTAAAAATCTGTCTGCATCCATTGATCAGTATCTGTTGATGCTAACTGAATTTTTCCCTAGAGGAACTGACTGGACAAGTCTAATGGGTTTTACATTCAAGGATTAGTCAGGCACTGGAGAGATCTACAGGGTTGGAAGCAGGAAGAAGCCTTCCCCAATGCCATGGCATATCAGTGGAGCTTCCTATTATTATTTGTATACAGTAGCACCTAAAGGCCTCAGCTGAGATTAGGGCCTGTTGTTCCAGGCACTGTATGTACACATAGGAAAAGCCAGTCACTGCCCCAGTCCACACTGCAGGGCCATGTAGGTGAGCCTGCCCTGGTTTTGTCGCCAGAAGGCCCTCATTATCCACATAGGCAAGAGTCAGTATTTGCCCCAGAAAGCAGAATGCAGCAATTCTCAATAACAGCCAACTCCAAAGTGCAGGAATGTATCAAACATTTTTGAAAACCTACAGAAAAGAACTATCCACACGGGTGGGTAAAATACAACAATAATTGAATAAGTTGCTCTGAACTCTATGGGGAGGTTGCTAGGGGAGTGGATGGGAAGTTTTTTGTCAGGAGAAATATTGCATCTTTTTAGGACAGTCTGGCAGACCAGGATTTCCAGGTCCTAAAGGTCTGAGAGGCAGAAAAGGTGAAATAGGCGCTCCAGGCTCACCCGGTCAGCCATGTGATAAAGGCTTGCAAGGGCCACCAGGACAGCCAGGAGTTCTTGGACACCGTGGCTCTCCAGGTAAACTGTGCTCATAACATTACATCCCAGCTCTGAACTTTGAGCGTCTTTTTCGGGTGAATATTTACAAACTCAATAATCCCCGAGTCCATTTATTCTCTGTTCCATTGATTTTCTCTCTGCAGATAATCACTTTGAGCCTGCCCTTATTCTCAGAGAATGCCAATAGCACGTTCCCATTGATTTCAGTGGTACCAGAGCAAAAACCTTTGTGAAGCTGTCATTTTGATTTAAGAAAATCATCAGCTAAGAATGACTGAATTATGTGTCTTGTGAAAATTATTCACTATCTTAAGGTGTAGTAAATTGAAAGTGTCTCCCCTTTCTCTGAGCGACTTCTCCCCCCAAACTAGCTCATTTCTACAGTGGTGTCCTCCTGCTGTCTCTTTGGGTGTCACATGAGGAGGTGCAAATAAAATAACCATGGCTGTCCATCTTATATTGAGGAGCAATTCATGTGCCACCATGTTAAAATTAACTACTGGAAACCTTCTAGTTTGGAAGGTTTGTCATGATGATATTTTAAAAAAAAAATAAACCCAACCCCTAAACTCTGGGACTCTCACAGCCACCCTTCTCTCATTGTGCTCCCATCTGATACCCCTCATTACAGTTCAATCACATTTTTAACTGTTGTTTTTCATTTTACCTGTATTTGGGAATCAGAGTAATGGTCTCTTTGATAGTGGAAGACAAAGTTATAGAGTTCAGAAAGAGAGAGGATCATGAATTCGATGTCTTCCATACAGTTATACAATTGCTTTCTGTTAATGCAATACACGGGGAGTGTGGGATTCATGATGTAGTTGGTCTGAGCAGAGCTCTTGAGGTTTTCACTTGTACTTTTATTCTGATTATTGTGCTACATTTAATTCTCTCCTGCATACTGACCACCTGGCTGACATGTCAGAGACAGTCCAATGAAGATCTTTTGGCCCACTGGTGCTTAGTGCAGCGTGTTCTGTACCTTCCCTTTACTCAACATGATCTCATCCCAGCCTGGTCAGTGGAGTGAAAAGCTCCCAAACCTGCCTCTGATAGTATAATACATTGCTAACTGACCTCATAAATATGCATACATTGTGGTTTAATACTATGGAAGAGTTAAGTATTTCCTATTTTGTAATCTTCAGTATCTTAAAAGTATGCTGTTTATTTAGCATGTAGTTACAGCCCAGGCTTAGGTAAAAGTGTCACTGAGTGAGACTGATGGAAAAATTGCTGCTGATACTGTTTTTCTGTGGAAAATTGGATTTTCAACTGAATTACATTTTTCAGTAATTTGTAGAATTTTTTTTTTTATCAAAAATACCAACACTCGAAAAATCTAAATATTTCATCTGAAAACCAAAATATTGCAGCCAGGAATTCCCATGATGTACCATCTCCCCACTGCCAGGAGGCACTGTGGCAGTATTTACAAATCAAAATATTTCAGTTTTCAGCCCAGTGTTTTCAGTATTCAAGTTTCCACCAAAAATCAATAATGTTGTATAAGATCCCTGCCCCCATCCTTCTTATGACCATCTGTATTGCTGAATCTTCTTTTGTGCTTCTGGTTATAAAGTGAGTAAAATAAATTGTTTTCTCAGGCTTACCAGGTTTTAAAGGCCAGAAAGGAGACATGGGCCCACCAGGGCCAGCTGGAATGAAAGGCCTACCAGGAACTCCTGGTGTTCCAGGGCCCCCTGGTCCTCCAGGCCCTCGAGGATATCTCGGGCTTCCTGGGAACGATGGATTACCTGGAGTCCCGGGCCAACGAGGTATATGAATCCTAATGTATCTATCACCCTGTTACATGTAATTCTTTTAAAGAGATGCTCCTTCTCAAGTGATGTCAGTGAGAGTACTTTGCACTGTTCACACCCTTCCAGCCTCTACTACATGGATCTGTGAAAAACAATGAGAATATCACCCTTTCTTATGTCTCTTGGAGCAAAAGTCGAGCAAGTGTAAAGAGTTTGCAGCTTGCAGGGTGCACCAAAGATTCTTTGGTTTTGGTTGTTTTATGAAAGCTACAGGCAAATTTCTATGGACTATTTAATTCTTCCTGTCTGCAACTGGCCATTATTGTGTCCTGATTTCAGTGCAATATTGTGTGAGAGCATACTCATGTGTGCCTAAGAAGTATGAGGTCATGTGAGTGAGGAAACAGCTTCCCCCAGCTGGGAATCCTCTCTAATGCTACCAGCATTTGGGGAATTGTTTAGTAAAACCTTAGCAACAGTTTAGATTTGAAATTAAGAAACATTTCCTGAGGCACTAATGAAGTGCTTTAAAAATGCACAAATACATTTACAAAAGACTGAACTACTTTCCTCAGACTTAAAAAGAAATAACCATTTGGCTTGAACCTAAGCATGAAATAAGTGTTTAATCCCCAAAGGAGGAGAATTTTCCAGAAAGTTATGAGAGAATGAAAATATGGGAGGTTAATTATCTATGGGCTGGCTGCTCCACTCCGTTAGGCCACTTTATACCCCATAATGTCACAAAGTGGCTTTAAAATGTCTGGAGAGGGGGACTCTGCCAGAGGAAATCAGGCAGAGACAGCCACACGCCTCGTGCTGGAGGAAAAAAAGAGAGGGAGTATATCCAGAAGTCTCAGAGGAGGGGCAAGGGTAGGCGGAGCTCCAGTATGCTTGATCTTGCACTGATGTAAAGTCTGAGTGGAAGTTAGAGCAGCGGAAGGCTAACACTTTTGCCACGGCTGGGTGGGAGAGTATCAAGGAGCCTCAATTGGCTCCCTTCCATTACACCCGAGTATAATTCCATGTGTAATCTTTTGTAGCTCAGATACCAGTGATGAGCATCAGCTAAGTACCTAGATAGTGAATGTCTGCTACTGTGTGTTCTGTTGTTACTCAGCTTTACCTTAGTATTACCCAAATACATCTGCTGTTGATTCTTATATATTACTAACTTTCCAAAACTCTCTCTAAACTGTCTCCCTTTTGCTTTGCACTCTTTCTAATAACACTCTTTCTAACAGCACCACAGTAGGCTGTTAGATAAGGACATCAGTATCTTAACATTATTACCAGGTAGCAAAGGCATCCAAGGCATCCAAGGTTTCCCAGGAATCCCAGGAAAAGGAGGACAGACAGGAATCCCGGGTGGAAATGGTGAACAAGGAGAAATGGGTTCAAGGGGGCCTCCTGGAGAATGTGGGGATCGAGGGCAAAAAGGTATGGAGAATCCATATGACCTCTGTCTTTCAACTGGCTTTTTTCATTTTTGTTAACAAAATTGTTTTAAATTTCCTGTTTGTTATAAAAGGCCTTTAATCAATTCACTGCCATTTTCCAGTGGGATCAGTGAAGGTAGATCAGGTGTACATGCAAGCAGAATCAGATGGTCTGTTTAATGAGTCTGCTTTTTCATGCACCTCTTTTTATGTGCCCTTTACACACACTGCTGCATCTGGTGCAGCTCTCTCTCACCAGGGGTGATGAGCAATTGTATGTCATCACCAACAGATTTGAAGCAGAGCATTCTTTAAGGTTCTGTCATGTTTTTCTCATTGTTCAATGTAAATATGAAGGTTATTGGCAATATCATGTCCCAGCATTAAAACAAGGAATAAAGATCAACCTGCCAAATACATAGTCAGTGAGAACCAAAAGATCTGCACAATGGCAAGTCCAGTAGCCCCCAGACAAACTACTCCACCCACACCAGAAGCAATTCCCAACTCATACAAAGAAAAGAGGTTTACAGATTAATATAAAGAGGGGAAAGACAAAATAACTTCAGTGATAAACTTGTTGAAAGAAACTTCAACATTATGTTCTATTCCAAACTTCCATTATGTTCTAAAGAGAAGAGAAAAGGGCATTCTGGTAAGACTTTGAGAGAGAATTCAAGCACTTAAATGTATTTTTAATGACATTTTACGATACAATGTGGTCCGCTAGCATTTGTATGTATTATATACACCATATTCTTCTTCAAAGGTGAAAGAGGTGCTCAGGGAGACTGTGGCTTCATTACCTTATGGCTGGAAAAAGGACAAAAGGGAGAACAAGGGCTTCCTGGTGAGGCTGGGTTTCCAGGGGAAACAGGTGAGCTCATGAGAGAGAGAGAGAGAGAGAGAGAGTGTGTGTGTGTGTACATCCAGCTTGCCAGATTTTTAAAAATGTCTACAATTTTTTTGTCACGGTGCCACAATTGATATTAGTTTCAAAATTTCAGGCATAACTGTGAACACAAATAGTAGCATTTGAATTTTCCACTGCCCCATTATGAGGACATGTCCTTTAGTTAGTTGTATACATTCTACAGTTTATGTCTACAATTTATTGTGTACTTCATGAATTGTGAGCGCACAAGTGTACCCACAAAAATGTACTAAAATGCATCACCCAAGGGTCAGGATAAATTTACAATAATCTTTTGTTGTGGAATAATTTCAGGTGAAAAAGGCAGTCCTGGAATCAGAGGGATCTCAGGATTTCCAGGCGTAGATGGACTCCCAGGAACTCAGAACGGTGAACCTGGTGATAGTGGACAGATTGGGTTTCCAGGGCTGCCAGGCTTCCCAGGATTGGCGGGTTTAGGAGGAATTAGTGGTTTTCAAGGTCAACCAGGTGACCAGGTAAGCTAAGAGCAGTAGTGCAAGATCATGGATATATAGTACTGAACTGCATTTTTATACTCCTTGAAAGCTCAGAATCCAAGAAGCTGATTGTGGTACACAAGCCATACGAGCATGCATATAGAGCTCATACATCAGGTTACACCTAAACCTCTGATTGGCAGAAGCTGGGACTGGATGACATAAGATGGATCCCTCAATAAATTGCCCTGTCCTATTCATTTCCTCTGAAGTATCTGGGACTGGCCAGTACAGGAAGATAGGATACTGAGCTAGACGGACCATTGGTGTGACCCAATATGGTTGTTCTTATGATCTTATTCAGAAGACAGCATTGGCTGAGCATGTAAAGTCAACAAATGTGAAATTTGTTTGTTGTTTTTATTTTCACTTATTTTATACTGGGGCTGGATGAGGTCACTTCCATAGTGAATAGAGTTGTTTGGTTCCACTCTCTGTAGTTGGGAACCGTCATCAGATTTCACTGACTAACAAGAAAGGTGCATGAGCAGTCTGTCCTCCGATGATATTCCCAAGGACACATGAGTGGAGTCACTTACTCTACCCATAATGAGATAGCAACTGAATGAGGCTGAAGCTTACAGAGCCACTTCCAAGAGCATCCTGCTTTTGCACAACAGAGAGCAGCCTGCTTGTTTGCATGCATAGTCCAGGAGCATCCCTTGGCCTTTGCCACCCACAGAGGCAGCTTACAGTGAACATACTGGAAAATACTATCTCCAAAGGAAAAATGTACAAATATGCATGATATAGATGAAATTAGAGGCAAATTTTTCACTATCTTGCATCCCATGCAATGAGTCAATGAGATTGCACAAATGTAAATCTGGGTTAGATTTAAGCCGTTATATTTATTTATCCTTTGTTCTCAGTGTTGGGTCTGTGTTTTACCAAATTATTTCTGAGGGACAGTGTAAACTTTGTATTGCTGACTACAACTCCATGTTTATGATGAAAAATTAGATTATCTTTTTTTTTTAATATTAGAGGGTCAACACTAATATTGTGGGGGTCAGCAAAAGAGGAAATAACATGTTTTTTATTCATTTGTGTTCTTGTGTAATATACATTACTGAAGTACCATTTTTGAATTAAACTACAGTTGCATTAATTGGATTACTTAGAGGGAATTTAAAATATTTGAGCCAAATTCTAGCCTTAGTGATAGATACACAGATCTCACTCAAGACAATTGGCGTTTCCTGCATATATCAAAGGTCAGCATTTAGTCATCATTATTTGACACAGACTAGTGGATTACTCCACAGAAAATCATGCAGTGAAAGCACAATAATATTGACATTTAGTATCAGTCTGTTCATCAGTGCAACAAAGTCATATGGTTTTACAGATTGTGCCTGTTATGTATATTATATTTTAAACACAGCGTGTTTTTTTAATAATGTATCAGGGTGAGCCAGGTTTACCGGGAATTCCTGGATGTCCAGGACATGATGGTACAAAAGGACTTAAAGGTAATGAGCTGAAACATACAAACTATATGAAATAAACACTATTTTGTTAGGTTGCTGTATACTTTGATACATTCATTGCATCCTCTAGGACAGTGTTTCCCAAACTTCGGACACTGCCTGTGTAGGGAAAGTTCCTGGCGGGCCAGGCCAGTTAGTTTACCACTGGGAGGGCTGAGGGATGTACGGTCGCCGCTTCCAGCAGCTCCCATTGGCCTGGAGCAGCAAACCATGGCCAGTGGGAGCCGCGACTGGCTGAACCTGCAGACACGACAGGTAAACAAACCAGCCCGGCCTGCCAGGGGCTTTCCCTACACAAGTGGCATCCCAAGTTTAGGAAACAATGCTCTAGGAGAAAGAGACAGAGATAATTCACACATGAAAATCGTTAGACACAAGACTGTTTTATGTCTAAATAAAAAGTTTTCATTTAACTATAGTAGGACATTTGGTGATTTATCACTTGAAAAAAAGGCTGTTAGTGACTTTGAAGATGACTGTGTCTTAGTTAAATTTCACAAGATCACAGCTTCATCCCCAAAATGAGTAAAACACCAATATATCTATAAAATAGCATGAGATCAAATGACAGGACACAATGGTTATCTAGATGGCTTTTGTGATTAAACTTGTATTAGTTTTCAGATACAGTATGTGCGTGACCTAAGGAGAAAAGGGAACATCACCCATGAGTGGAAGAGAAGACAGAAGGAGAAAAAGTACTTGCATGAAAAGATAAACATGAAACTATTTTGTAGACAACTAAGGGTCACATTTTCAAAGGTGGCCTCTAGATGTGTGCCTTGTTTTGGCAAAGTGTTGCCAACTCGCAGTTTTATTGCAAGTCTCACAGCAACAGCATGGGTTGTTGTTTTTTTTTTTTTTTTTTTTTTTTTTAAAGGGTCTCGTTATATTTGGATTTCTGCCTCCAAACTCATGCAGTTTATCTTGAAGGGGACCCAGGGAAATGTGGCATGACAGAGTGGGAGAATGAGGAGAAAGGGAGGGAAATATGTATGTGATAAATTTAAAGAATAGGTGGGGACAGTAGAGTGTGGGGGAGCACTGAGAGGAGAATTAGAATGGGGACAGCTGCCTATCTAGAGAGGAAAAGAGAGAGAATGGCAGCTCTCCACACCCCTGGGGATAGATGAGGATGAGCAGTAAACAAGGCAGCCTGATTCTTGCACGTGTATTTCTGGCTGAATTTTGAACATGAGATGATCTCACACCAGTTGAGATGGGGGATTCCCTAAAAAAGGTGACATCATCATAAAATAGCCAAAAAACCAACACAAATTATAATTATTTTTAAATCTCATGCTTTTGGGTCATCTGTCTTACGATTTTTTAACATTTAGGACATCTGTAAATCTGATTTGTGTGCACAAATTTGGTAGATAGTTTACATACACACACAACTTTTGACACCAACAAGTTTTCATGTGCAAATTTTGACCTATTTTGAGGTTGAGCTAAGACTACTTTGAAAATTTGACCTTGAATATTAAAGGCAGTTTATGAAGAGCAAGAAGTACCACCTGAATTGTTCTATTGTCTCAAACTTCTGTAGAATATGATTTTCTTCTTAAAACTAGTTTGTACAAAAATAAGAGTAAAAGAATGTGAAGACCAGTGATTTATTTGGAAGAAAATACAGAGCAAGGGAAATTCGTTCTCCATATTATCTTTTCCATGGCTCTAGCAATTCATCATTTTCCTAGCCAGGGAATGTATTTTCACAAAAATAAAGAAGAATGTATGAACAAATATTTGAGACAAAGAGAAATCCTTTATCAGAAATGGGCTAAAAGGGGGTTAAAACACATGTAACTGATTTTTTTTTAAAAAGAATTTGGCTGAAGTGGCAATCAAGGCACTAAACAGGATCTGTTCTGGTCAGGGAAGATTGCTGTGACATAGAATCCCTGATAACACTTGAATTCAAGAGTCTTGCCTATGTGTTTCACAACAGTCTCAGACAGAGAAGCTAGAAGCCAGCAAGAGTGAGTGAGAGGTGTTAGACTCTCTTTTTGTTGTTGCTATTCCTCAAACTCCTCCCACATCAAATTCATGGTTCCACAGCCCTTTCACCCCAGAATATTATGCAGGTGTCTGTTATAAAGGGAGGAATTGAAGTAGAGTGGAGAAGGCCAGGCACAGCATCTGTGTTGGCTCAGAAACCCAAAAATTGTTCTTAGGGAGCCTTTTCTGAGTAAACAGACTGTAACTGTGCTGATTCTCCTTGCTTTTTCAAAGTTATTTCTGTAGGAACTGTCTGTGCTTTATTATAATACTTGGTATTTATGTAGCACTTTTCAAATCTGAGGCAATTAGTGAGATCTTTACTGAGTTTTTACTCAGGCAAATTCCCATGGAACTTAATGGAAGTCATACTGAATGTCAGCTGAGTTGTTACCTCCAGATGTGGCTTTTGAGCAGACAATCTGAGAATTAAATGATGTATTAGGGAAATGGGGATATAATATCTCCACCTATCTAGACTTTTACACTGCACCTGTCACAAGCTATAGAATGCCATAATATTCAGTAGCTAATGAAACTTGCCCCTCAAAAACTGTCCTTAAATATTCAAGACCATCATTACCTAATTAACTAGAAATAGACAAAGATATTGTACTCATGCTGTGTCTGTGTCCATTCTCATTTCTCTCCTAAAGCAGAAATGAACCACTTCTATAGTCCAAAACTTCCTGATTTTCAGGAAGTCATTTCAGTGTTTCTCACCTATGTATTTTTCTGTTAATTCCATTATCATTTGCTAAATGTTTTATGATACACTACTTACCTTAGTCCACAGCTTTAAGACATTTGTGTGCATCTTGCTATACTAGAGATTTCACAAATAAATCACTTATGAAGGCTAAAACAAGCTTACAAAAGCAAATGAAAGATTAAGTCTTCAGTAGAGTCTCAGTTATGATGATGATGGGGGCTATACAGAATACCCAGACTCCTGAAGTTTCCAAAAGGTTGATTGATACAGTTGTTTTTAGAATGCTGTTGGCATACTTAACAGTCTGTTACTGTGCATGTACAGGACTTGGCACAATGGGTCCCATTCCCAATTAGTGCTTTAATGATACTGCAGTATCAAAAATACATCTATATTGTCCATATTTAACATAAAAACTTAGCACAGGCACTTGCAAAGAAGATTTCCCTTAATCCCACATTCTATTTCCTAGTATAAATTTATCAAGGACAATCCTCTAGTTTTTTGTGTTCTTTTGGTCCAATGTAATAAAATAATAGAATTTGGTTTTTTGTTTAATTGAGAATTGTTTTTGTAATTTTAGCTATTAATATTCGTAAGTTACTTCAAAATTATTTATCTTTGGTTTTGCAGATGAAACAGACACTGATGTCTAATGAAAGTGATTTGTATTTTTAACTTGAATAGGTAACAGAGGTGACTCAGGCAGTCAACATGGTCCGCCTGGTCAAAGAGGGCCTCCAGGAGATTGTGGATCACCAGGTACATTTAGGTTATTAAGAAAAAAATTAGTGCTTAAATATATTTGAAATTTGCTATAGGATTTTTTCATGTTTTGCTGCTTACAGTATTTGCAGCTTAATACTAATGACTAACGTACAATGATGGCTTTTGGGCTTTTGGAAGCCCAGGACCAAAAAGGCCGCACAATTTATAATATAGTCCACAAATGAACACAGGTGTTAGGGTCTGCTGCTGTCCAGATACATCACTGATGAGCACTCCACTAGCTACCAGAAAGTTCTGTCTTGTGCTGTCTCTGGGAAAAGACCCTCCTTCTTCAGCCACATTGAAGAGGAAGGAAAAAAGGAAAATCTGTCAACTTCTTCCCAATCACATTGAGAGTAAAAGGAAAAACAGTAATTCCATGGCCTATCGCTAATTTAAATAAATTCACAGTCCATACATCAGAGACACCAGAGAAAAACAGCATAATTAATATATCTGTGTGTCTGAAATGCTGAACTATTTGTGTAAAGCTCGGCCTTTATTCAGGGTTACGACATGAGGGAGCATACTGAGCTTTGCATTTTTTAAACATACTACAGTGTGAGGCATGGATGCCTTTAAACCTGAAACTGTTATATTTATCTTTCTTTAAGGACCCTGTGGATTCCCAGGAGAGCAGGGTTTACCCGGTTTCCAAGGGGAACCTGGAAGACAAGGACCCAAGGGGATGCCTGGATCCCCAGGAGCAAAAGGCTTTCCAGGTAATGTCAAATTAAGAAAAAAAAAAAAAGGAAATGGATGAGAATTACTTCAAAATGGCCAAAAGGTAGGCAGTGTGCAGTGCAATTCAAAACCATACAGCTGATGAAGCTGGCAACAGAGAGTAGGTTGGTATCAAAGGCAGCATGAAGGCTTGTATCAGAAACTATTGGAGCAAAGTAGCAGAGATTCTTCCAAGAGGGGCCATAAAGGAGCTTCAAGGAAAGCTGACAATGCTTTTGGATAGAATTTTTGGCCCCAGATGTCTGTCAATAACCATTGTGTACTGAATAGTATGGGAGAAATAACAGCTAAGGGGGCAGGAGTTAAAAGGTTCGCATATTAAAAATATTTTCCACCTTCAGGTGCCGTATGTGATTCAGGATTGCCAGGAGTTCCAGGTGAACAAGGTAATACCGGGCCTTTAGGGGCTGCAGGGTTGCCAGGATTACCTGGTCCCCCAGGCAGGAAAGGTAAGTGCTATAAACAGTGCAGCATTAGTCACACATTACAGTTCAAGTAATGGTGTCAGAAATTACTGGGAATTTTGTGCAATAACAAATGTAACTGAAAATAGAGAGGATTTTAAAAAGTGCTTAGCATTGGCCTAAGTCTGCTCCCATTGAAATCAATAGTAAAACTCCCCTTTGATGTCAGAAGTTAGAAGAGTTAGGCATGTTTGAAAATCCCACCCTTAAAGCACAAATGTTGGCTAAAGAAATCAGGCTACAATCTAAAGTAAATAAGGAGGCAGAGACATAAACCTTAAATTCTGGTTCAACTGGTGTAACGGAGGGCAGAGTTTGACACAGGAACAGTAAAATTCTCTGAAGATAGATATTTCACTAACGCTTCAGTTACACTGTCATTTATTTTCTGGCCATGTAGTGCCACTGTTACTCTGCATACAGCAAACATGAATACGAATAGCAGAGCACACTGAAGTGGAAAACATTAATACTGAAAAAGGTGGCCAGTTCAAATCTAGGAAGTCTCATATAATTGGTGCATTTTATCAAAATGTGATAACAAAATAAATACTGTTTGCAAGATAGATGATCTATTGGCAGATTACATTTAAAAATACTTCCAATCAATGATAAATTACATCTTTCATGGCAATCACTGTGTTTAGATTGAAAAAACTGTGCATCTAAAAATCTCTTCCCCCTTAAAGGATACAATATAAATGTTATGTATTGTAGCTAATTAAAATTTAGCATATATTATATCAGCATTATACTAAGATAAATTATATAATCAGAAATGAAGCTAGCTTGTTTATTTTTACTAGGTGCTCATAATCTGCTTCCTAAACTGCTCCTGAGGTACCACATACTGCCCCAGACTTGGGGCTCAAGTCAAAGCCACCCTTGAGTCCATAATAAATTTTCCCAAAAGGGAACAATCAATTTTTGTAAAGAAAACATTCAATTTTTCAGTTTCAGTCTACGGCAGACCTGGACAGTTCAAAACTGAAAACCGAGGTTTACATGAAAGCTTTTTCTGATTATCTATGGGAAGGTAGGGGGTGCTGATATAATACAATAACAAATTCCTTGTTGCTGTGTAATCTGTAGGAAAACAGTTTATTGTGTTGCACACAACAGTATACATATTAGCTACAGCACTGGGAGTCATGCTGCAATGACAAGGATTTCCAAATTGCCCTCCATTTGAAAAGGTATTTACACACCTGATAGTGAAAACTTCTTAGTTGCAGAAGTGTCCTGTTCTTCTTTAGGAGCAGGCATTTTATTAGGTTTATGCAGCTAACTTCATTCATTCATTTTATGGAAATCATTTTAGCCCCTACAAAGAAAACACAAGAGATCAACAGGTGCACAGGGACTGAAGAATAAATAGCTCAGATAAAAATGGAAATTCAGTAGGGATCAAGCCACCCAATAAAGATTAGCTCCAGTGTGGATTAATTCTACCAATATGTTTGAAAAGAAGGATTATAAATTTTAAATCATATCCAATTACAAGGATTTAATGGAATTGGTATGACAGTGTACTATGGAGCATGGCTCTTAAATAATATTAATAGTTCCATTTTTAATAATGATGCAGCATTTGTGATCATCATTAGAAATGAAATGGTTAACCAGTTGTTCATTATTAAGGACTGAGCCTTGTTAGCCTAATTGCTTTTCATTTACATTAAAGATCTCATGCATGACCAATTTTCAGATTTAGGGATTGAAGTTACAGGCATTCATCAAAACAAAACAACAACAACAACAACAATTGCTTAATTACAGAGAGACAGTCTCACTAATTAAGGGCCCAATCCTGCAGTCTGCACTCATGAGTAGTCTTTATTCAAGCAAATAGTCCCATTAATTTCAGAAGGATTGTGTGAGTAAAGATTGCAGGATGGGGCCCTAAAATTTAGGAATCATGGTTCATATATAGGTCAACCAATTCAGCTGTAGCTGGAAGTATGGGACTGTAACAGTCCAAAATGTAGACTTACCAGTGTTAATGTTATAATGAAGTGTTGACAAATGTGTTAGAAACTTCCTGGAAAACAAAGTAAACCGATATCAATAATGACTGAAAAAACAAAGCATCAAAAATGTTTTAAACAAAATGGGTTTCCAAAAATTGTTAGCGTTTGTGATCATTTAGGTAAATTCTCAGCATTGGCAAATAACTCGTACATAAGCCTTTCACAGGGAACTCCCTTGAAGTATAGATGAGGCCGTAGTAAACAGGACTGGAAAGGTGAACAAGTGTCATGAAAAATTACTGTATAGTAATGAATTAAGGGCAGAAAGAATATTACAGGTGGGGCTGGCACCACCATGTACTATTGACATTTCTGACATTTCCAATTATAAGAGCATGTTTTAATTTGCTTATAACTTTACCAAACTTTAACTGTTTCAGCTGAAATTTTCCATGCCAGCTGTCTGCCTCAGGTTGAACTGTTCTGAAAAGTTTAAACCAAGATCATTCAGCCTTTTGAGGACAAGGCTGTGAAAAGATACATTATGCCTATGTTACATTCTGACAGCCTTTACTTTGAAAATTCTTAGAGCCCCCATAGTTTGGAGCAGGGACTTGAAATTCAGCAGGGGCAAGGCCTTTGTGTCAGAGATATGCCTTTGTTTGTCCCCATGAAAATCTGCCCAAATTTGGCCACTTTATAAGTCTTTGAGAAATCAGTTTGTGTATGCTCAGTAGAGACTTACATTTTAGCAGCTAAATTCCCCAAAGATTCTATCCAAAATGGGAATGCTCCTGCCTGGAGATGAAGGTTTTTCCTTCAGTTGTAGTTCTTGGCTGGGCAAAGAGTCTGAGACAAGAAGACCTAAGCAGAGAAAACTGTGACTGTCTAGGGGAGAAGAATTGGGTTGTGAGGAGAAGCCGGGGTAGGGAAAAGACTCGGAGAATGGCAGGTTGGAGGGTATGGGGCAGAAGGAAGTCATGCTTATGGGTGGAAGAGGGTGTGTCCACTAGCACCCACTCCCCTTCAGAGCATAGAATGGCATTAAAGATTCCTGAATCTCAATAATTCCTCTGCTGTCAGCCAATATCTGTGAAACCCACTTAGAAAGTGTCCCTTCTCTCTCCAGTGTTGGTGCATATGTAGGATAACAACCTACTGTCAGTTACTCCATTAGCTCCCGTGGTTAGACATCAGTACAGTGGATCTAATGCTTTTGAGGAGACATGTTGGTTCCAATATGATGCCACATGATAGAATTTCTGGGGTTTTTTGAGTTTCCTTTTTTAAAAACCTAGGAAATTACATACCAAACAAACTAAACAAACACCCAGTATGTTAAAAAGAATATTATTAAGGTTGCGAAGTCAAGCACTTAAATTTTACAAGACACTAAACATACTACCATTCTACTAGAAAAGACTCCTAAAGCAAAACTGTTTGACTCCATATAACCTCGGGAGGGGAGAAGTAGGCTATCACTATGACTGAAGCATGCTTCAGAAATTATAACACTTTTTTCATAGCAAGCTCTGTACCCCAGTGTAGTGAGCATGAACTTCTACCCCATCTTAAAATGAAGTACTTTCCCTTGCAGATATTTATTGTTTGAAATTTAGACAGTAAGGCACAATCAAGAAAGTTCTTAATTTCAGCTATGGTAAAACAAAACCTAAAGGTTATATTAAAGCCAGCTAAGTAATTAGCTTGTGTTACTACGAAACTTATATGCCATTTGATTCAGCAAGCTGCTTTGCTAAGCAAAAATTTAGACATAAATGCCAAGAAGGTGTGATTTGTAGTTAATTTAAATGATTGTAATTTCTATCCTGAAATGATGAGTTTTGTCGATGTTTTAATATCTATAAATAAAACTTCAATAAAAATTATTTTACCCTCCAATAAAAAGGGGAAAGAAATTAGAGTATTTCTGCTCTGAAAAGAGACTGTACAACTGGCATCATAGCGTTAGCTCTTTGTTGTGTTTCAATTATCTTATCAAATGTCCTCAGTTTACAAATAAAAGATGTTCTTTCTATCTGCCTATCCTGAAACTCAGCCTGATCTTTCCACCTCGTGCATCACCACGAGGAACAATGAGTCTGCATACTAATTTAAGTCTTCAATTACACATGTTCAACCCCATTGTCTTTAAAGGATTTGCAAAGGGGCAGCTTGTAATGTTACTAATTTGTAATGTTACTAATTTGTTACCAATAAGGGTGTTAGTAAGGTTTGAATTTATTCAGTAGTTAAAGAGACCTCAGGATAAATCAGCTGGATTTGAGTTATTAAGAGAATTAGACAGAACATAACAGAAAGAGATGTACATCACTACAATCTGTGAGAATCTCTTCCTGCATTTGTAGACAAGACAGTTAGCTTGTACTATTTGTCTGGTTCTGAAGTTAGCTTACAGCATGGTACTATTATAGTAGAGGGGCCTATAGTTTCATTTTCACTTATTTCCTGTTTTTCACAGACATCTATTACTTTTATCCCCAAAATTTCCAGTATATTAACATCTATTGTTTATCTCTGTAAATCCTCCTAAGCTAAGTGGCTCTTACAGTAGTTAGTACATCTAAAATAATATTTATTGTTTAACAATTCTTGCAAAGATTGTCAAATCTTTTAGTGCTAATTCTTAGGCAAGCTATTTTTGCCTTCTTAATAAGACTCCCACAACACTTTGAGAGTTTAACTCATAAATAAGTGATAAGCCTTACAGAAGTCTGGCCCAAAGGTCAACAGTAAATAATTTTGCACAAAATAGGACAGAATCCATTCTGTTTTAGCTGTGTTGATTTTCCAGGGTTAACAGGAATAAAAAGCTGTAAAATCTCATTTTTATCAAGTTGGTTACCAATGCACATGGAGCAGATGCAATGCATAAAGAAGTGCCATATTTCTAGTCACTTTTCAAAGTCAAATCACACTAAAGATTAAAGGTAAATGTTCTGATTTCTAATATATGAAAGGAAATTACCTCTGCTGCTTTCATATTTCCTTCACTATCCAGCAATCTAGAAATGATGCTCCTTTTTCAAAACAGGCTTCAGCTGTTAATGATGTAGTTCATTCTTCAGTTGTCAAAACACTTCCAGCAAACACTGTACTGAATCAGAAATGTATTGTCAAGTTTTATGTATTTACTTTCGTTAAATGAACATTTTCAAGTTTTTTTGGGTCATGCTTCTAATAATGTTTACAATACTTGTAAGGTTTATCAGGGTTGCCTGGATTAGATGGTTTGAATGGACTGGAAGGTCAAAAGGGCTCACCAGGAGTTCCAGGTAAACAATGAAAATGTACAGAATTTCTTTTAAATGAAAATGAATATGAAATGATCCATGATATTTTGATATTTGTCCTGTCATTAAGGATCAGACTAAACTTTAAAACAGTGCCGATAGTTAATGGTTTAGAAAGGGACACCAGCAATCATTTGTGGGGAAAGACTTAAAATCCTCCATCGTCTAATAGTCTTGCTGGAATCCTTTGAGAATATGTTCAGTGCAGATGATTCAAAGTGAAGCCAAGTCTCAAACTTTTATGTGTACAAGATAAACAATAGCAAATAGATTAAAAGGAGACTCATGGGGGAAAATCTTGGCCCCAGTGAAGTCAGTGGAGCCAGGATTTCACCCATGGTGATCTATTTGAAGCTTTCAAAACACCCTACTGACCATTGTTAAAATCAATGCTAAGTGCCAGTCTAAGAGATCATAAGATATAAAATGAAAATTAAGAAATTGAAAGCAAAAAGAATAAAACTAAGAATTTCAAATTAAGGGCAAAGACTTTGCCTTGAATCAAGGAGCTTAATACCTTCGAAAGGATGAATGAGGGCCAGATTCAACAAAACTCCACCCAGCTTACATATGAGAACCAGACAACTAGAGATAGACTAATCACAAAAAGATCATCATCATCTGCAGCTGGTATTTCTATTCTGTACATCTGTATTTGCATTCACTGTAGACTTCATGCGCTGTAATTGTTTTCCTCCGGAGGTCAAAGTGAAATAGGGTCTCCAGGATACACAGGAGCACCTGGATCAAAAGGAGACAAGGGTGAACCTGGACACCCAGGAGTTTCTCTTCCAGGACCTCCTGGAGACATGGGTTTGCCAGGACACCCAGGTAAGAAACATTTTCTCCACAACAGTGAACTGCAAAGCTGAAATGAAAACTGAACTAGTTCCCTGCCACTTGGTTAGGAGGCCCATGGAGCACATACATCTGGGATCTCTTCTTTAAGAAAAGTATTTTTCTCATCCAAGAAGTATGCTAGCATTTCCTGACTTGCTACAGATATCCCAGAGTGCATCATTCTGCTACATCACTAAAACCATGGGGTTGCATGAGACTTCTGGAATCAGTGATGTCAAGGAATGATACATTCTGGGACCTCTTTAGCGCTAGTGGATATTATGGAAAGGAATTAGAATTTTTTTAAAAAAATAATTATATTTTCTGTGCCAAGTGCCTCCCACAGTCTATTTAGCAGGGAAATGCAGCACACAACTGCATGTTCTGCATGACCTTGCACCTCAACTCCCTTAAATTAATATTTTGTTTCTGTTAACCAAAGTATAAAATACTGAAAACTCAAACTTTTAGCATATGATCTGCTCCCTCAGGTAGAACAGGAAGTCCTGGGCCTGCAGGACCTGTGGGAAGATCTCCTGAAACTGCAGCTTCTGGTCCTCCGGGTGATCAGGGGCCACCTGGCTCACATGGCATCAGAGGTACAAGAAAATCAAACATGATCAATTAACGAAAACAGTAAAAACTGTGCTCTAATCATATATATATATATATGCATGTGACATGGGAAGAGGCAATGAGGGTAATAAATATGGCTGTTCCATGAATACATGGAGAGAGGCTCAGTGCAGCACAGTGGATAGTGACTCAGGAGATCTGCACTCTAGTCCCATTTCTGTCCTGCTGGGAGACCTTGGGCAAGTTATGCCACCCCCCATGCCTCAGCTTCCTGTAAACTGGGTATAACAATACTTATCTGCTTTGTAAAGTGCATTCGATCCATAGATCTCAAAGCACTTTACAGAGGAGATAAATATTATGATCCCCATTTTAGCAGAGATAGGTATTATCATGATGATTATGTAGTAAGGTATAAAGATTTTATCAGGATGCATTATGTAGGCTTCCATACAAGTTCCAATGAAACCTTTAAACCACACCATCATATACTCTGTATAGGCCACATATGTTACAGGGAACAAAAACTATTTTGCAAGCATATTAGAGTGTGTTTAAAATTTTATTGGGATATTTTTGTATTCCCCAACAGATGCATGTAAACACATTCACTGTGAATGCAACTCTAGAGGGCTAAAAAGACCTCTAAAATATCCTAAAACAGCTTTTTCATTCATAAGTGTCATGATTTTGAGGTCCAGCATCTCAGACCCATCCAGGGTCAGAAACAAAAGTTTCATTTTCTGTTGGAAAATTGGGAATCCCCCCCCCACCCCGTTTTAACGCTCCTCTTTCTAGCTCTGTAGGATCGCAGGATATCACACCTTAAAACTGTTACTGGTCTAGAACTGACTACCTCCTGTCCTTTGGTAGGTGTAATTTTGGGAGGTGCTACCCCTGTGATAAAATTGAAGACCATGTGATAAACTGGAACCATTGTGTACTTCTGTCCAATTGCACTCTTTCTGCTTATGAATATCTGCCGGGATTACTTCCAACCTTGTACAGCTCTGAACACTTCTGACAGTAGACACTTTTTAAAGCATGAGTCCTTCTTTCCCTCTAATGGTGGAATTTTCCCATTAAAATGACACCAGCAGGAGGTGAAGGATGGGCAATATTTGGTTTGGGGCAATTTTCCTACAAGTTTTAAGTTCCAATATCTTACAACCCAGCCAAGCTAGAAAGATGAACTTTTCATCCTTGCAGAAAGGTTAATTCACTGCTCTCCAATAGGCTGCAGAGCACTTGCTTGTAGTCCTGGAAGGTCCTGTGATATTAGGCCTTAAAATGATGACACTCATGTACAGAAAAGCCATTTACAAAAAGAAAGGAGTTAAAATAGCTTTTCTGTCCCTAGAAGTGGGGAGGAAGAGGGAAGAGAAGAGGGAAGTGGGAGCTACATGTTTATGCATATAACCTCTGTAGATGAGGGCTGTTTTCATGCAAAGCTTAGACCGCAGTCAGTTCAAGAACCAGTTCAAGTGAAGTTAGCAGAGTTTGCACATTCCACAAGCCCAGTTACATTGGCTGAAGGAGTTAAACATCTTAGTCATAGTAGCTCTGGATTTTTTCTATATGTATGGAGAAAACAAGGACATTGAAATACAAAGTCCCCACTGCAATGAAGCTGCATCACCAAACAGCTGGGAGCTGGGGAGGGGAGGGCAGCCAGCAGCACAAAGCCAACATGGACACCATGCAGATAGCACTCACCTGGCCTCTTACTGATTGTGGAGGATCCCAGTGGTTTGGAGGGGTCTATCCCATGGAGACTTCCTCCCCTGTATTATCTTGAAGTAGGATTTAGGACAACATTTTCTAACACACCTGGGTCACTTAGGATCCTACTTCCCATTGAAATTCGGTGGAACTTAAGCACCTCTGAAAAGATGACCCTTTGTGAGTGCATTATTAATATCCATTGTTTTGTTTTAGGCCTGCCTGGCAATCCTGGCCCTCCCGGAAAGACTATCTTTGTGACAGGCGATCCAGGGGAATTTGGTGTTCCAGGTGCACCCGGTATTCCTGGCCAGCCAGGGCAGCAAGGAGCCAAAGGCTTTCCAGGAAATCGAGGAGGAGGCGGCCTGAAAGGTATGATTTCAAGTGTATGGTTTTGTTTGAGTGAATACCTGACTTCAGGCAGATTTTTCTGAGTATCTGCATTATGGTAACTTCCCATTTTCGAGAAATTACCTACTCAGTCTTCACATTTTTAAAAGTAAGAATTGTGGGCCAGATCATACACCATAGACCCATGTGCTCTTGGGGATCTGCTTCCAACAAAGTGAAAGGGGAGGGTCAGGCTCCTCTGGTCACTGTCCTGTTGTGGATCTCCACATGGGGACAGGTGCTGAGCCAGGAACAGGAGGGTCTGGGAAGGAGCCAAGTGAACACACAGTATGCAAAAGATATATAAATGGGTGGAACAGAACGAAGTGGAGCAGCCATCATGAAGAATCTCTTGACTACCACCTGAGGTGGAACAACAGCTATACCAGGGGAAAGATCTGTGCCTAGACTAGGAAGGTGTCCAGTCTGTGAATGAAACTTATTGAAACATTTCTGAGGGTGAGACTTTATCTGTACTCAGTTGTATTACTGTATTAGATTTGCATGTATATTTTTTATTTTACTTGGTAAATCACTTTGTTCTGTCTGTCACTACTTGTAACCACTTAAATCCTAATTTCTGTATTTAATAAAATCACTTTTTACTTATTAATTAACCCAGAGTATGTATTAATACCTGGTGGGGCGGGGGGCAAACAGTTGTGCATCTCTCTTTATCAGTGTTACAGAGGGCGAACAATTTATGAGTAAAATGGATTTATTTGGGGTTTGAACCGCATTGGGAGTTGGATATCTGAGTGTTAAAGACAGGAACACTTCTGTAAGTTGCTTTCAGTCAAGCCTACAGCTGTTAGGGGATAGGGCTCAGACCCTGGGTCTGGGTTTGCATCAGGCTAGCGGGTCTGGCTCAAACCAGGCAGGGCACTGAAGTCCTAAGCTGCCAGGGCAGGAAAGCAGCACTGCTCCAGTAGAACCATAGTGCCAGGGAGCTATAAAAGCTGCAGGGTGCCATGGAACCAATGCAAAGGCACATATCTTCACTATGGAAGGCTCTGTGCCTTCAAGCAGGTTCATGAGTGTTGGGGTATGTCTACACTACTCGCAAGATCAGCGGGTAGTGATCGATCTATTGGGGATCGATTTATTGCGTCTAGTGTAGTCGTGATAAAATCGATCCCTGATCGCTCTGTCATCGACTCCAGAACTCCACCACACACGAGAAGTGGAAGCGGAGTCGATGGGGGAGCGGCAGCGGTCGACTCACCGCCGTCCTCACGGCCAGGTAAATCGACCTAAGATACACGAACTTCAGCTACACTATTCACGTAGCTGAAGTTGCGTATCTTAGGTCAACTCCCCCCCTAGTGTAGACTGAGCCTTGCAGGGCTTGCTGCTTCTGTTGGACAGGAGCAGTACATAGAGTCAGCTCTCCCCATGCAGGAGTCGTCACAGGAAACTCCATGAGGGGTTTTCCTGTGGGAGAGCAAAATCTGACCCCCAGCTATTTTGCACAGAACAGTAACTAGTCAGGAACCTGATGTCTGACCTCACTGCTGTTGTGTTCTGTGCTTTCAGCATCACAAGGGGTCAGCAGATTTAACTGCTCAGTGCAAGTACTAGTGACAAAAACTCACCTCTCACTTTTTTTTTTTTTTTTTAGGTCCAATGGGAAACCCTGGCCCCCAGGGTCCCCTTGGTCCTTTTGGGCCATCTGGGGATCGAGGTTTTCAAGGACAACCTGGCCCTCGAGGTCCCGAAGGTACTTTTGAACAACACATGGTTCTTTGCCATGCAGCAGTGTGTGTGCCAGCCACTCAGCCTTGATAAGCTTTTATCTTAATAGCTGTACAGAATACTTTTATATAGTGTTCGCTTGCATGAAAAGAGTTTATAGCAACCTGACAAAATGCTGGCTGTCCACTCACTTGGGATGAGGAAATATCATTGAGTAAGTTAGATATAATTCTTTTATTATTATTTATTATTATTATTGTAATCAGTCTTCACTGATGAAGTATGTGCCTAGTCTGGTGAATTTTCCTGAGTTGTGCAAGGCTGATTTAAAATGGTAGTTGTAGCCTTCAGTTACATAGAACATTTTTGAATCACTGAAACAATTTAATAAATGATCATTTTCTTCTGATACTTGCAATAGTTTGCAAGACTAGAGAGCATGAGCATGTCAGGCGAGGCCTCTTGCAAAGATGTACCAAATGTAAACAGATGCTATTTGCTGTAAAAGAGACAAAAGTTCATACGGCGTATTTCATCACCCAATTTTCCTTTCCTATATTATCTTTCTCAAGTAACATTCATTAAGCACAATATCTTAATATCCAGAATACTACATACCACAGTATCAAAATTCCAGTACACAGTAAGGAGTCTTACCTTTGCCTGTTGCATCAAAATAAGAAGCTCTGGGGAGAATTAATATATTCTAAATCAATAAGGGAGTTTCTCAGGATTAGAAAATGTAATATATATTTTATTTACCAATTAAAAATTCTTAGCGATAAAGAACGGATGCTTTGTAATCATGCAAATCTGAAAAGTAGTTTAGAATATAGTCATTTCATCTAATCATATGTGATGCTTTCTTTGCTGAGTGCTGTACCAATTTCTACCCCTGTGGGAATAAGGGATGAATACAAAGTATTGTGGGCCAAATCCTTAGGTCCTTACTTAGTTTTTAACTCAGCTGTTATTTCATATGCCAAGTAAGAGTTTGATTCAATACAGACTAAGTATATAGTAAAAGCTGAGATCCAGATCACCTTCTATTACAGGAGGCGCCCAGAAGGGCAGGAGAAAACAGATTCCAGTCACAGAATTCCCTGCAAACCATTCATTGTCCAGGTTTATGAAGAGGGGATGAACTGATACAGGGGATCTGTGAGAGAGGGCAGCCTGAGGCCAACTCTTGCCTATGTTACACCAGCCCTGCCCTTCTGGCTTTTCGGTAACAGCTGTGGGGAGCCACAAGGAACTATTTTATCTCCCTGATATAGCTGCATGGAATGCAGAGGTCAGTTCACCAAAGAAGGGCTCTGGAGACATGTTCTGTCCCTGCTCCTACTTCAATCATATATGCAGCACCTTTTTGTACAAAACCACAATGGAGGAGCATCTCTGGGGTATGTAAATACATGACAGAGGTGGTATCTCCGCTAACATATAGTCATGGGGAATGCCTCACATAGAAAGGCCTCTCCCCAGGTGGTTCCCAGTGAAAGGACTTAGCCCTGAGCAAGGACCTTGGGATTTGGCACTGTGTGAACTGGTAAATCTAGAAGAGTTTGCACATCACACAAAGCACCTCACCATTCAACAATACCATGTATTACAAAATCACATTGATTTTGGATTCCTTTTTGTTCTTGTGAAAACTATTTACAGGCAGCATTCTAAGACATGTACTTTATATTTTGCCATTATTATTTATATCAGCATGAATAATGTCAGATTCATACAAACTATTTCAGTTCTCATTCCATCCCTTGTTCTCATTTACATGCTTGAAACTTGTTTCAATCCTGCTTGGCAATGGCTGGCATGGTCTGCTTTCCATTTGATGAATCCTTCAGGTTGCAGAGGTAAGCTGGAGAATGCCTTATTAACCAAATATTTGTTCTGCATGTCTGGGTTTCTTCCTGTACATTCCATACTCCCTGGATAGTAGTGCCATAGCTGGCAGCTAAGAATGACAGATATCATTATAACAGGCTGATTATAATCAATTTTAACATAGCTGGGTTGTGTTTACAGGCAGAGTAATCCTGTACTATGCCGAGGAGCCCCACAATAAAGTGTCAAATATGTGTACATAGAATTCGGTATGCAAGTATATAAAATACAAGTGTTTTCTCTTAAGTGATCTGTCATATCTATTGTATTTCATTTTATCTGCTGTCACAGCAGACTCTTCCTAAATGAAGACAACTAGCCAAGACCCCAGTCCTGCTATCAGATCAGTGGAAGCAGACACTGACCCCCCCCAACTTTGAACTAATACAATAAGTCTTCTAGACCAGTGTTTCCCAAACTTAGGATGCCACTTGTGTAGGGAAAACCCTTGGCAGGCCGGGCCAGTTTGTTTACCTGCCCCATCCACAGGTCTGGCCGATCGCTGCTCCCACTGGCCACGGTTCACTACTCCAGATCAATGGGAGCTGCTGGAAGCGGCGACCAGTACATCCCTTGGCCCGTGCCACTTCCAGCAGCTCCCATTGGCCCGGAGCAGCAAACTGTGGCCACTGGGAGCTGCAACTGGCCGGACCTGTGGAGGGGGCAGGTAAAGAAATTGGCCCAGCCCGCCAAGGGCTTTCCCTACACAAGCGGCATCCCAAGTTTGGGAAACACTGTTCTAGAAAATGTACTTATTACAGAATGCAAATGGTGAACAATACTAAGCAACAAATAATACATAAACTGTAGCCATTCGCTCGTGGCTTTCATTTAAAGTGAGTGAGTAATGTGGGATAGAACCCCTGCTCCCTTACGCCCAGGCTGTATGTGGAGACATTCTCAGCTGCCTTCAGAGCATAGACAAGGCAGTATGTACTTTAACATGTGCTCAATGGAGTTAAAGCCTATGTTCCACTCAGGCTTCAGCTCACCCAGTTTAGCACACATTGTCTACACTAGATTTTTAAAATGTATTAGCTAGCACATGCTAACAATACACCTTTAAATCCTACGCTAGACACAGTCTGAAAGGAGAGTTAACCCCTATGTATCTCATGGATTAAAGGTTTGGGAACCCAGCCCCAGAAATGCAGTAGAATATCAAAAGCAATTAAAAGGGGAAAGTTGATCTCCCAAAGATTTTTGTTCCAATTTGTGTTATTTTAATTTTATTGCATAATTGCAGGTGACCCTGGTGAACCAGGAGAAACAGAACACTCCCCATGTCCCAAGACGCCAGGTCCTCGTGGAGTAATAGGACAAAGAGGAGCGGAAGGGTCTATAGGATTTCCAGGGCCAATAGGTTACCCTGGACCCTCAGGTAAGGCCTGTGATTTAAATACTTGGTAATTTAAGACAAACAGAACATTTAAGGCTTTGAGAAGTGTATTCTCTGCTCTCTTCATGCAAAGCTGTGTGGAGTGTACAGGGGTAGGAAGAGGAGGAAGGGGTGTTTAATATTTTGTCCAAAATGTTTTAGGCATTTTTCTCCTTTTATTTCTTGTATATGGCACAATGGCTAGGCTCATCAATAAGACAGTGAGAGATTTATTTGGAATTTTAACATATACATGTCATTCTTGGTCAGTAAAATGAAAGCAAAAAAAACTCCCTACAGTATTAGGTTTTACGACTTTTTGAAATTGCCGGTCATGCTGAAGAGTGCCTTCTTATGCTGCAAGTAGATTCACTGTAAGCAACCTGTGAAAGGGCGGCAGAATGGAGTCCGTAACAAATAACAAACATCTGTGTGATAAGCTTTTTGTGGTTTTGGAGGTTTGGAAACAAGACTGGGAGAGAGAAAATTGGGTAAGAAACATGACAGCTTCGTTGATCTTAGAACATCCTACATTGGGTCACTATGCAATACTGTATATACCCCTGAAACTCCTTCCCATTTGGTGCCAGCAATGATAATAATGCTGAACTAACTCGTAAGAGAGTATGCATCTCAGAGTAGAGAATTTAGTTACTGGGCTCTATCTTGTGCATGCTCCCTCTCTCTCTCTAAATTGAGGAATCAGACTTTACAACCTCCTTCCACTATTCAGATCTTGCATTAAAAAAATTAAAGCAGCACACCACACCAGTGGCTTCCAGAAACATATTGTTTAATACTGAGATACTTCATGCAGATAGGCATGCAGAGTGACTGAAAGATTTGGCTGCCAAAGTGCATTGTACTGTTTGGATCCAGAATCAGGAGTACAGGGCATCATGCAGTGGGGATGCCAACCTGATCAATAGTGTTCCTCCTTTTTACAAACTAAAAACAAAACAAACACTCTCATGTAGCATTTATAAAAATGCTACCCAAGTTACTGGGCTAGGGAAAAATTTATTTGGAAAACTTAAATTTAACAGTAATTATTAGCAGGCTAATGCTACTAAAAGGCCTGAAAGGACTCTAAAATAAGTTGGATGCATACTACAGTGTTTTGTGTCTCCTGGAACTTGGCAATGTAGTTACAATAGAAGAAAAATAGCCAGAGAAAGAATTTAAAAGGGAGCATGCAAGAGGCTGACATTCAGTGATTTTTTTCTGGTAGATAAAAGATTATGCGGTAAAACAGCTGGTGATGATTCCAGTTGACTACTTGATAGAAATGTGGAGGCTATGTCTTAATTAGCACTAGATAATGGGATACAACCAACACTCTTAGACAGTTATCACCTAGGGAATTCTTGTTTTTCATTGTGGTATTACTGGACATCTTCATATCTTCAGAGGAAGATGCTCAGGTTGATCTTTGATCTAATGTAAGTGAGTAAAAGACTTTTTATTGCACAGCTTAGTTTACTACAGTGAATTAATTCGTTAGTAAACTAAGAGGCATCTTTGGGATCAGGACATAGTGTTTTCATTATATAAATCTTTAAACAGTTTCTATACAACCAGGTGTTACAGTGATATATACTCACACTGGTGTATTAGGAGAAAATTTAATGATGCTTTTGCTTTTACTAACACAACTGGAAACAATTTTATCCCTGCTGGGAAAGCTATGCAGGCAGATAAGAGAACTAGAAATTTTACTGAGAGATCATATTTATTACAAAAACTTTCCAGTACATGAACTTTGGCAAACAATTAGGCAACAGATATTGAAAAGCTGTTAAATTATGTTGTGACTGTTTTAGATTCTCTCACACATAACAAGTAAAAGGTGGGGAACTTTTAAAGTTTGTCTCACAGTATTAAAAAATTATTTTCTGAAGGGTAAACATCTAATGCAAGCATGCAAAGAATTAAGCATACAAATCTCACTAATGAGAATCGACCCTATCTCTAAGGAAACATGTTCCTCTTGAAATTCTCTCTCTCTCTATGAAAGGAGCTGCCAAACACCACAACATCTGACACATGGAACTGTATCAAACTCAGAAAATCATCTGCTTAAAAATATCTAGTAACCGTATCCAACGCTGTCTGTTGCCCTTGCAATCAAATATCAAGCACTCATTGGCACCATCTACTAATCAACAGTGCATTGACATTAATATGGCATTTGTTGCACATCTGAGAAAGAGGTGATGCATTCTTTGAGGGATGTCACAGGCTTATGGTGCCTTCTTTCTTTTCAACTGAACAAACAAACAAGCCCAATTCAGCAAAGCCCATCTCTATTTAGCAAAGCATTCAAGCACTTGCTTACCTTCAGCTTGACCTAAAGAGACTCCAGTACATGCTTAAATGCCTGAACGACCAAGACCTGTTGTGAAACTAGTGATGTAAGAACTAAAGATATTTTTGATAAAAGTGGTACCACCTACCTGATTGTACCTAGCACAATCTATCACCCAGTTATGGAGACGGGTGCAGAATCTAAAAGCAGCTTCAGGTCAGGAAAGCAGTGAGCTTGTTCTGAGGGCCTGTTCAAATAATTAGTCAAGTGGAAATAGACATTTTGGTACAGGCTTCCCCTGGTTTCAGTTTTTATTACAGAATCTTTTGCAGAGCTCTGCAAGATTGTAAACTTTGAGATCCAGAGGCAGATACATTCTGGAATAGGGACATGAACTCCAATTGGTGATAGCGATATCATCACACCACTGTATCTAACTCTGCAGTCACAGGGAAAGAGCACAACTCTTACACTCCCCCCATCATCCCCAGTACCAAGTTCTGTAACACTTATATACTCTGCAGGTGTCATTTTTGAGTATTTTAAGAATATTTGGGGCAGGACTAGATACAGCATTGTAAAGCAGGCCCCTGTGCACAGTACTATTAAATGACTCTTTGTACGCTACGTGTTTGGACTGTATTTACCTTTATATGCAGCCATATGAAGATAAAGTGCATTCTTCGTTTTTGTCTAGGAAGTAAAGGTGAAGAAGGGTTGTTTGGCTTGCCAGGTCAAGATGGCTCACCTGGTCCACCAGGACCCTCAGGTGACAAAGGTGTCATAGGAGAACGAGGATACACTGGTCCAGAAGGTAAGAATGATCACTTTCTGCTGCAAACATTTGTCAAGTTGACAGGGATGAAAGGCAGACTAATACAAAATATAGCTCCAATTCGGGAAAGCATCTAAGCATGTAGTTTAATTAGAGCTATCAAGTGATTAAAAAAATTAATCACCATTAATCACACTGTTAAACAATAATGGAATACCATTTATTTAAATATTTTTGGATTTTTCTATATATTCAAGCATGTTGATTTCTATTACAACACAGAATATAAAGTATACAGTGCTCACTTTATATTTATTTTTGATTACAAGTAATTGCACTGTAAACAAACAAAATAAATAGTATTTTTCAATTCACCTAATACAAGTACTGTTGTGCAATCTCTTTATCATGAAAGTTGAACTTACAAATGTAGAATTAGGTACAAAAACACCTGCATTCAAAAATAAAACAACATACAATTTTAGAGCCAGCAAGTCCACTCAGTCCTACTTCTTGTTCAGCCAATCACTCCAGACAAACAAGTTTGTTTACATTTGCAGGAGATAATGACGCCCACTTCTTGTTTACAGTGTCACCTGAATGTGAGAACAGGCGTTTTCATGGCACTGTTGTAGCTGGCATCGCAAGATACTTACATGCCAGATGCGCTAAAGATTCATATGTCCCTTCATGCTTCAACCACCATTCCAAGGAACATGCATCCATGCTGATGACGGGTTCTGCTCAATAACAATCCAAAGCAGTGCAGACCGACGCATGTTCATTTTCATTATCTGAGTCAGATGCCACCAGCAGAAGGTTGATTATCTTTTTTAGTGGTTCAGGTTCTGTAGTTTCTGTATCAGATTGTTGCTCCTTTAAGACTCCTGAAAGCATGCTCTGCATCTCGTCCCTCGGGGTATGTTTACACTACGAAATTAGGTCAATTTAATAGAAGTTGATTTTTTAGAAATCGATTTGATACAGTCAATTGTGTGTGTCCCCACTAAGTGCATTAAGTCGGCAGAGTGCATCCACAGTACTGAGGCTAGCGTTGACTTTTGGAGCGTTGCACTGTTGTAGCTATCCCACAGTTCCCGCAGTCTCTGCTGCCCTTTGGAATTCTGGGTTGAGCTCCCAGTACCCGATGGGGCAAAAACATTGCCATGGGTGGTTCTGGGTACATGTCATCAAGCCCCCCTCCTTCTGTTCCTCCCTCTCTCCATGAAAGCAATGGCAAAAAAACATTTCTCGCCTTTTTTCCTGGGTTATTCATGCAGACAACATACCACGGCAAGCATGGAGCCCATTCAGCTCACTGTCACCGTACGTCTCCTGGGTGCTGTTGACAGACGCGGTACTACATTGCTACACAGCAGCAGCTCCTTGCCTTTGCAAGTTAGCAAAGACAGTTAGCAGCAGTATTGCACCATCTGCTGCTGTCTCCTGGTTACTCCTGGATGACCTCGGTGAGGTCAGTTGGGAGCGCCTGGGCAGACATGGATGCTCCTGGCTGTCCTCGGTGAGGTCAGTCAGGGGCTCCTGGACACAAGTGGGAGTGACTCCAGGTCATTCTCTTCTTTAAGTTTCGTCTAATGGAGATTCAGTTCTGCCTGGAATATCATGCAGGCTGGAGGTTTTTGCCTCAGGCTGCTCTCCCTGCCAGCAGCACTGCGCGGTCGCACCTACCTCAGCCTACCCCTTGCTCCCATGGCTCATGAAGCCTGGACAGTAGTAAGGAGCAGTTCAACTATAGGCTGAGCAAGTGCAGAATGGTAGTAGAATGTGCTTTTGGATGTTTAAAAGCGTGCTGGGGCAGTTTACTGACTCAGTTAGACCTCAGCGAAACCAATATTCCCATTGTTATTACTGCTTGCTGTAGGCTCCACAATATCTGTGACAGTAAGGGGGAAATCTTTATGGCGGGGTGGGAGGTTGAGGCAAATCGCCTGACCACTGATTACGCACAGCCAGACATGAGGGCAGTTAGAAAAGCACAGCAAGGCATGCTGCGCATCAGAAAAGCTTTGAAAACCAGTTTCATGACTGGCAAAGCTACACAATGAAAGTTCTGTTTGTTTCTCCTTGATGAAAATCCACTCTCTTGGTTCAGTCTACTTCCCTGTAAGCCAACAGCCCTCCCCTCCGCTCCCCTCCCCCCCTTTGATCACTGCTTGCAGAGGCAATAGTCGTTGTTTCAAATTCATGCATTCTTTATTAATTGGTCACACAAATGGGGGGATAACTGCAAAGGTAGCCCGGGAGGGGTGAGGGAGGAAGGAGGAGGGAAGGACAAGGCCACACTGCACGTCAAAACTTATTTATTGAATGCCAGCTTTCTGTTGCTTGGAAAGTCCTCTGGGGTGGAGTGGTTGGGTGCCCGGAGGCCCCCCGACCACGTTCTTGGGCATCTGGGTGAGGAGGCTGTGGAACTTGGGGAGGAGGGTGGTTGGTTACATGGGCTGCAGCGGCAGTCTGTGCTCCTGCTGCCTTTCCTGCACCTCAACTATACGCCGAAGCATATCAGTTTGATCTTCCAGTAGCCTAAGCATTGCTTCGTGCCTCCTTTCATCACACTGATGCCACCTATCATCTTGTTCCCGCCACCTGTCCTCTCACGCGTCCCTCCTGTCCTCGCGTTCATTTTGTGCTTTCCTGCACTCTGACATTGTCTGTCTCCACGTATTCTGCTGGGCTCTTTCAGTGAGGGAGGACTGCGTGAGCTCAGAGAACATTTCATCGCGAGTGCAATTTTTTCGCCTTCTAATCTTCGCTAGCCTGTGGAACAGAGATGATACGAGGAGTGCTGAAACATTTGCAGCTGCGGGACGAAAAAAAAGGGAGAGTAGTCTTTAAAAAGACACATTTTAGAGAACAATGGGTAGACCCTTTCACAGTGAACCAAGCTGTTAACATTACATAGCATGTGTGCTTTCTTTTCAAGGTAGCATTTTGCCTCTTATATTGAGGGCCTGCAGGTTTGGTGTGAAAGATCACACACACAGTACCAGCAGGCAACAGAATTCAGCTTGCCGGCAGCCATGGTAAGCCAAAATCTTTTGGCTTCTTTAACCTTCATAACATGTGGGAATGGTTTCAAACAGCAGCGCCCTCTTTTCACATACCGAGCACTCCATTGGGTTGGCCATTTAAAAGGAGGGTCTGCGGTTTTCGGGTTAATGTGCAGCACAAACCCAACTAAATCCCCCCCCCACACACCCAATTCTCTGGGATGATCACTTTACCCCTCCCCACATCACGTGGCTAACAGGCTTTGGGAGTACATCCAGGAAAGCTTCATTGAGATGTCCCTGGAGGATTTCCGTTCCATCCCCATACACGTTAACAGACTTTTCCAGTAGCTGTACTGGCTGCAAAAGCGTCCCAAGTCTTCAGGGCAAATTAATCATTAAAAACGCTTGCTTTTAAAATGTGTTGTATTTACAAAGATACACTCACCAGAGGTCCCTTCTCTGCCTTCTATGTCTGGGAGGCCTCCTTTGGTGGGTTGGGAGGGTACTAGATCCAGGGTGATAAACAATTCCTGGCTGTCGGGGAAAACAGTTTCTCCACTTGCTTGCTGTGCGCTATCTTTAACTTTCTCCTGCTCCTCCTCATCTTCCTCATCCCTAAAATCTGCATCTCTGTTACTTGAGAATCCATTGATGAAATCCACGCACAGGGCTGGGGTAGTTGTAGGGGCACCTCCTAGAATGGCATGCAGCTCATCATAGAAGTGGCATGTCTGGGGCTCTGACCCAGAGCGGCCGTTTGCCTCTCTGGTTCTTTGGTAGGCTTGCCTGAGCTCCTTAAGTTTCATGCTGCACTGCTTTGGGTCCCTGTTATATAGCCTCTGTCCTCCATGCCCTTGGAGATTTTTTCAAATGTTTTGGCAATTTATCTTTTGGAATGGAGTTCTGATAGAACAGATTCCTCTCCCCATACAGCGATCAGATCCAGTACCTCCCGTTCTGGGACTCCATGGTCACCTGTGCTGATGAGATCTGCCTGGTCACCTCTGAGCTTGCCACGCTGGCCAAACAGGAAATGAAATTCAAAAGTTCGCGGGGCTTTTCCTGTCTATCTGGCCAGTGCGTCTGAGTTGAGAGTGCTGTCCAGAGCGGTTACAATGGCGCACTCTGGAATAGCTCCTGGAGGACAATACCATCGAATTGTGTCCACACTACCCCAAATTCAACCCAGCAAAGTCAATTTCGGTGCTGATCCCCTTGTCAGGGAGGAGTACAGAAATCGATTTTAAGAGCCCTTTAAGTCGACAAAAATGGCTTCGTCGTGTGGACAGGTGCAGGGTTAAATCGATCTAATGCTGCTAAATTTGACCTAAACTTGTATTGTAGACCAGGGCTCAGATTTTGGAAGGCACTTCAGATTCTTAAACCTTGGATTGAGTGCTGTAGCTATCTTTAGAAATCTCACATTGGTACCTTCTTTACATTTTGTGAAATCTGCAGTAAAAGTGTTCTTAAAATGAACAACGTGTGCTGAGTCATCATCAGAGACTGCTATAACATGAAATATATGGCAAAAAGTGGGTAAAACAGAGCAGGGGACATACAATTCTTCCACAAGGAGTTCAGTCACAAATTTAATTAATGCATTTTTTTTAACAAGCGTAATCAGCATGGAAGTATGTCATCTAGAATGGTGGCTGAAGCATGAAGGGAAATGTTTAGCATATCTTGCATGTAAATATCTTGCAATGCCAGGTAATAAAGTGCCATGCAAATGCCTGTTCTCACTTTCTGGTCACATTGTAAATAAGAAGAGGGCAGCATTATCTCCTGTAAATGTAAACAAACTTCTTTGTCTTAGCAATTGGCTGAACAAGAAGTAGGACTGAGCAGACTTGTAGATTCTAAAGTTTTACATTGTTTTGTTTTTGAGCGCAGTTATGTAACAAAAAAATCTACATTTATAAGATTTCACTACTTGGAGGAGGTGAATTGAAATATACTATTTCTTTTGTTTATCTTTTTACAGTGCAAATATTTGTAATATAAAATAATATACACTTTGATTTCAATTACAACACAGAATAAAATATACATGAGAATGTAGAAAAACATCCAAAATATTGAATACATTTCAATTACTAGGCTATTGTTCAGCAGTGTGATTAAAACTATGATTAATCACCATTAATTTTTTTGAGTTAATCACGAGTTAACTGCAATTAATCGACAACCCTACATTAAATCCATTACAGTAACCCTGTGTTAAAGTCCCATTAACTTTAAAGATAAGCATGTGCTTAATAGGGGTGCTTTCCTGAGTTGGGGCCTAAATGGTAACTTTCTGCAGATAATTAAAACTACATCTCAGATATGACTTCTGTTAACAAACTAGTCTTACTGATACCTATTGTTGGTCACAAACATTATGCTTTTTCATACTTGTTCAAATCCAGCCCAGACCAGAAAGTCTTCATAGTGATCAGCATCTATGTGAAATTACTAGCTGGCCTCAGTCCATTGCTTAGTGGACATGTATCCATGCTGAAAAAATCAGAGGCACAATTGGCACTGCTGATAGTCTCACAGCTCAAAGGATTCAGTGGGCAGGTGAGGGAACTACGCTTCAAATCGGAGTTGAGATGCAATATCAGGATAGCATGAACACCTTGTGCTTGTACTGTCCTTGACAATCCCTGGATAAGAACAGTACTTCAGTGTGAATTGCATTCAATCTGGAACCTTTGAGCATTAAAATTCATTCTGAAAAACAAAAGTGACACCTGTCTTGGGTGAAATATTTAAATGTTCAAGCAATCATCTTTGTTTTACCTCTTCTCCCTAAGGTCCACCTGGCCAAGCTGGGATCCCAGGACCACCAGCGCCTGAAACTAGAGCTGCTGGTGGGTTCCTTCTCATTCTTCACAGTCAGTCAGATAAAGAACCGTTTTGTCCTGAGGGAATGCCAAGATTGTGGATAGGATATAGTCTGCTGTATCTGGAAGGACAGGAGAAAGCTCATAATCAAGATCTTGGTAAGTATTGCAGTAAATGATGGACATTCTTTATTCATTATAATCTCATCCAAAATGTTCTTGCCAGATATGTACTGCTCATATACAACAAATGATGAGTGTATTGCAGCATATTGTATGAAGCTTTATTATGCAACAGTTGATATAGGAAGTGAGTGTATGATACTCAAAATACTTATACTCTTATACTATTGGACTGTTTCTTAAACCACTATAGAAAATGTTGCTATAATAGGATCCTGTTACTCGATAAATTACATGGTATAATATAGATTAAAATGACTGTTTCAAAACAACCCAGCATCATAAATCCCATGTATGTCAGAGTGTCTATTCTTCTGAACGCCTGATGGAGCCAAAATTCTCCTGAATTCTAATGCTAGCTCTGAAAAGGCTCTTTTGTGTGCCGTGGGTCACTTATACTGACATTTCAAAGAGAGTTGACTAAAGATGGGCACCAAATACCTGCCTATATATTTAGAAGTTCTGAGCATGTGCAGCTATTGAGGACAATTCCTGGACTCATCATCTTATGTATTATGTAAGAGGCAGAGGAGTCGTTTTTTTTCTTTTACGGAGAAAAGGCTAGAGGTTTAAAAAACTTTGCATGCAAAGGTGTTTTTAAGCAATGACTTTTGTTTAACAGCCAAGATTGGCCTCCTCTTGTTTTATATTTTTTTGTTTTTAATAGTTTCCTTTTTACACAAGGTAACAGAAAGATCTACAAAACAGTCATAAAAATCCTTAAAAGTCAACTAATATAACATCTCAGTACCTTTTATTCATAACCTACCTCTGACCTTCTTTTCAGGTCTTTTCTTTATTTATGCCCCCATACTGCAATAGGATCTGCTAGCCCAGACCTTTATGCCCACCCGCATTAGCAGATGCTATTGCAGGGTCAGGGAATAAAGAGTGCTGTTTGAGGCGATGATCATGCCTCTTGTTTGTCCATGAAGCACATAGCACACTTTGGGGTGTTATAAAATAATAATCAGCTTATTGTGTACAGGATTCACCTTTAGGATATGTACCTGTTGTCATTTTTACAATTCTTCTTTAAATAATAGACCATTATAGGTACAACACTTTTGGGATCCAGTCTTGGCAGGAGAACCCACACCAAGTGCTGAGTACTTTTTAATTCCCACTGAAGTCTGCTTGATGGTAATGCTCAGAATGTTGCAGGACTGGGCCCTTTCAGATGGTCTGAGCCCTGACTATAATTATAAATCCTTGTGAAATCTTTGCTAGGAGGCAGTAAACTTGTTATTGAGGTTTAATCTTATTGAGTCCGTAGCAATGGCCTATCGGACTTTATAAAATTAAATGATCACAAGTTGTCATTTACGTTTCCATTGCTGATAATGAGTTGTGTATGAATAGCCAGACTCCCTCCTAACCCTCCTCCTCTTGCCTAATTTTTTTTAGGATGTCACAGTCCAAAGTATTTGTTTTCACAGTTGCTTTCCATGATGGCAAATTGCATCATGTTTAATTGACTCTCCACTAAATGTATTGGTAGGAGCAAGCTGATTTGCAAGAAGAAACTTATTTGCATAACCACTCTGCTGAACACCAGTTTAGGAGACTAGCTGATAATTCGGTGAAGATTTCTGACATTTTAAAGTTGGCCAGGCTTGCAATAAAGCAAGCTAGAATATTTTCAGACTCTCTAGAAACAAACTTTATACTATGACAATGACTTTAGCACAGAGGTTGGTCATGAGGGTGGAATTTACAGTGCTATTCATTGAAAAAAAATAGGGAAAATTTGCAAAGCATTGCAGGATTCATTGCCTGTGGGAGACTTGTAGGGTCCAACAGCCTTATACTAACTTTTCCTGATGTTTCTACTTCTTTGAAATGGATGGTCCATTTGTTGGGTGACTATGTACAGGTGCTGGATTTTCAGGATATGTAATTGTTTTAGGTCTGGCTGGATCCTGTCTTCCTGTATTCAACACCATGCCATTTGTCTATTGCAACATCAACCAAGTTTGTTACTATGCCAGTCGAAATGATAAGTCCTACTGGCTGTCAACTGCTGCTCCCTTACCAATGATGCCACTCTCTGAAGATGAAATACAACCCTACATTAGCAGATGTGCTGTATGTGAGGCCTCAGCCCAAGCTGTAGCAGTTCATAGCCAAGATCATTTCATTCCCCCATGCCCGTTGAACTGGAGAAGTCTTTGGATAGGCTATTCTTTTTTAATGGTAAGACAAACTACTTGGTTATATTCAAGTTTCTATTATAAAACTTTACTGTGCTTTTCCTTAGCGATCAAGATTGGGAATGATAGCCTCTGGATTATATAGCTTATATTATATTCACACACAACTTTAATAATAGAGCTGTCCGAAAAATAGTCATAAAAATCTTAATCATGATTTCAGTATTGTCCTGTGAGAAATGGAAGCATCACCTGTTTGCACTTAACTTCCATTTTTCACTTCGAACCCTCATTGTTTGGAAGGAAAAGCAGTGGGAAACAGCTGACAAACATCTGTAAAAGTTACAGATTTGTAATATTTGTATTATAGCTGTAATCATTGTGGTTCTGGAAACAGTAATGTTTTGCTGACTTCATTATTTATGCAAAATCATAAATGGCCATAGCACTTTACAGACAATGAGAGACAATGGACCTGCCGCTTCTTTCAGTTACAGGAATATAAAAGCTGGATAATATCACTTACTTCAATGGAATTACTCTGTTTTACACTGGAGCATAACAGAGCATTATATGTCCCAGGCTCAGAGTGTCAGTCATCATTAGGGTAATTTCCTTCCCTTCTCTTTATAGCTTTTGGACACTTCATAGATCATAGAACTGGAAGGGACCTCAAGAGGTCATCTAGTCTAGTCCCCTGCACTTATGGCAGGACTCGGTATTATCTAGACCATTCCTGACAGGTGTTTGTCTAACCTGCTCTTAAAAATCTCCCTAGTCAATTTATTCCAGTGCTTAACCACCCTGGCAATTAGGCTCCCCAGGTTTTTGACACCTTGGGAACTGAGCAGTTTTGAACCATGAGGGCAGGGAGGCAGGGTTTGGACCAGTGGAATCTTTTCTACAGTGTAGCTTCCGCTTGTGCTATAGTTAGGGGAAACACCCATAAGGAATTACTGTTCCAAGAAAACCTAGGGTAGACAAGACTTGGGCTTTTAAATCATGTCATTTAACTTTGCTTTGAGCAAGTTTAGATAATACTATTGTTAAAAAATCCAAAGCCCATCTAAACTACAGCTTCCCCCAAGTATGACATGTACCTGGTGCTGACCTGCAAGGGTGGTCTAGACTTTTGAGATAAGCCAGTCCCAGAATGACTAGATCTGATTCTTCCTGCCATGAAAGGAAGTTTATTGAACGTAAGTTCTCCAAGTATTATACCTCTACAGATTCACGCATCTGGGAGCATTTGCCTTGGTGCAAAGAGTCTCAGAACCAAATAAAAGCAATAGCCAAGACTGTTTGCACATCTCTTTCCTGTTTTTCACATGCAATTATTTAATTCTTTCATTATTTTTTCCAGCACACCGGGTCTGGAGATCAGGGAGGTGGACAGTCCCTTATGTCACCTGGAAGTTGCCTTGAAGACTTTAGATCAGCACCATTCATCGAATGCCAGGGTCAGCGGGGAACATGCCAATTTTTTGCTAATGAATATAGCTTCTGGTTAACAATCGTCCAGCCAGAATTGCAGTTTGTGTCTGCTCCTCTGTCAGAAACCCTTAAAGAAGGGCAGGAACAGCGCAGAAAAATCAGCAGATGTCAGGTCTGCATGAAGCATGGCTAAAAGAGGAAACAAATCTGAGGAGTTACGCTGAGGGACCTGCTGGGGGAAGAAGCAAATTATGCTAAAGATTTAAATGGTGCTTACTGTCCAATTTCAACTGAAGTGTGCACAGCTCTGTTCCATCTGTATAGTACTGAAAGATAAAAATGGTATATATACACACACACATACACAAGCATATGAATAGTGAAACCTAGTGTAAGTGACCAGCAAAAGGACCAGCAAAATTAAGTTCTATTACACTGTGTTCACCAGCCTAGTATATAGGTGACAAGTACAGTTTGGTCTTACATTGAAGTATAATCAAGTTGATCTAGAAACCTTAGGAAACTTTAAAATGAGTGCTCACAATAGCAGATTTCCTGTTGATGCTATGTGCATCTCTCTATGAGATGTATAAACGTAGTTGTGTCCACACAATTACTTACATATTTGGTTGAATTTACACTCATACATTCTTAAATTGTGGGAGGACAATGTGATTTTGTTCCAAACTTCTGCCAGCACATAGTAAAACAAACAAGAGATCAATGACCATTTTACAAGTTACAGAACTAACCCAGATTGCACAATTAATTTGTTAATGAAATTTCATAAGCAATGAAAAGCAATAACTTGCCAAAATATGCTAATGGTTGATCGTTATGCAAGAAAATAAACAAACCAGAAAATGAAGGAGTAAAATCCTGTTTATATTTTCTTTGCAATTAGTTTCTCAGCACATTTAAATGAAAATGTAAAGCTGTAATCCATATAGCTGAAGATAACAGACAGTTGTCAATTCTAATTAAAAAGAAAAGTGAAACCTCCACCACAGGGGCCTGTAGTAAGAGAGCTCTAAAGATGACTTTATATTATTGAAAATGATTTACAAGATGGCAAACTAAAACACTAGCCACATTTTTAGCCAGTTGAAAACCCACAAGTCTTTTACCTGGCTGTAAAAGAATGGAAATGTCCGTTATAGTAAATGCCTGTTTGAATAGCACTAACACTACTGAAAAGCTTGTTCACAATAGAGGGGAAATTCATTCCAGCGCAAAAAGCCCACAAAGGTTCTATGCTAGAGCTGGTTTTGTCAGAATTTGCCAAAATGGAAACATTTCTTGGAGGCTATTTGAGATCGACAGTGTTCCAATAGAACCCTGCCTGTCAAGGAAGCCTGCCTAGTTTCCTGCCAACTTGTCCATCTGGCTCTTCAACAACTCGCGCTACCAGGGTTTGTGGCCCCATGGTAAAATGTCAAGAGATTTGCACTGGAGCCAGGTCATTTCCTTTCATGGAGAATTTTGAAATGTTGGGTGATCCTTCTTAACTGGAATGAAACCAAATGTCAAAATATCAAATCCTCTGTGAAACAGAACTACCTTTCTCTGTCCAGTTGTACTCTATACACCACTTAAATGAGGTAAGAATCTACTTCTGTGGTAAAGTTCAGAGCACTGGGAAACAGACTATGATTCAGAGGGTTTTCAAACTGGCTAATTACATAGACATATCCCTTTAAAGCCAATTGCAGTGTAAGCAACCACCCTGGGAGTTGAGCTCATGGTCTCTAAATTAGGTCCCAAAAGGAAGGGCAAAGTACTGGCTCAATCTCAGTCAAAGGAAAATAAAACAGTCAAGAGCAGTTCCTTTTGGCCCCAGAAAGCAATTGCAGGGCAACTTCTGTCTGCCTCATCCAACTGCATACCCCTTCAGCCAAACTGAAACCTGTACTGCGTTTGGTTACCATGTCTGGGGGTCACCTTATCTCTCCTCTTTTCCAGACAGGATCTGAGTGAGGAGTTTCCTGAGTTATGAAGAGAACTGCTTCTCTTCCTCCCCCACCCCACCCCATACACTTCTGGGAGCATTTGCTCCCCTTTTACGACTTTATCTGCTTAGCAGGCATAGCTAGCAATTGCTCCTCCCATTGATCAAACAATCCACAGCAGATCCCTCTTTTTTTGCAGATCTGGTATCTCAGGCCATTCTTGAGAGATAGTTTCCACCATTTTGCTCAGTGAAGGACTTTAACTCCATCCAGCCTTACACAGACACAGGTCACAAGTGCCCAGACCCTGGCAGTTTGAGTGAGTAATGGTTGAGAGCTTGATGCTGCAAGGTGCTGAGCATGTCAGCGTCCTCAGGGTTTGGTCCATGATGAAGACGCACAGAGGGGGAGAACAGACCATTAAACACATATAGCTTAAATAGTGCAGAGCACATCCTATATGTGAAAAAAGATCATGGGTGTGATTTTCAAAAGCAATTTAAGAAGTTGGTTGTCAACTTCCAATCATCTTCCATGGGAATTGCTCATCTAATTCCCTTAGGTATTTTGGAAAATCCCACCCCATGTTCTTGCAAATAATGACACTTCCCTTATGTGCATAACACCTTTGTCATGCATCGGTTGTCCCATCATATGCTTAGATTGTAAACTCTTTGACACAGTGTATGTACTTTTGGCTATGTGTATTGTCCATTGTGCCTAGAACAATAACACCGGGGCTTCTAGGTGCTAACTACGATAAAAACACATACGTAAATAATGAAATGAGCCAAATTATTAGATGATTTTTACAGTTCCATTAACCTTGGTGAGATGGATGAATGAGAGAGGGGATTAGGATTAATTTTAGGATTATTCTGTGCATTAGTTAAATTTAAGTAAATATTTTTGCTATGAAAGTCAACAAAAAGAAAAAAAACAAAGACTTTGTGAAAATCTCAGAGCTGATCGGCCTTGATACTGAAAATGCCTAGAACTCACTCTGTCCTTGAAAGATGGGATTTTGTTTCTTTGTGTGTATCTGTGGGTATGTCTACACTATGGGATTATTCCGATTTTACATAAACCGGTTTTGTAAAACAGATTGTATAAAGTCGAGTGCACGCGGCCACACTAAGCAACATTACACACGTCGTCCATGCTACGAGCTAGCGTCGATTTCCGGAGCGTTGCATGGTGGTGCTATCCCGAGCTATCCCATCAGTTCTCACGTCTTCCCTCCCTGGAATTCTGTGGTTAAGACCCAATGCTGATGGTGCAAAAACAGTGTCGTGGGTGTATTCTGAGAAATTCGGTCATCAAATCCTTCCCTCCGCTGAAAGCAACGAGCACATCATATTTCGCGCCCATTTTTCCCCTGATTGCCCTGGCAGACGCCATAGCATGCAACCATGGAGCCGTTTTGCTTTTTTTGTCACTGTACCGTATGTGACTGGATGCGCTGACAGTACGCGGCGGGTACTGGCAGTGCTACACAGCAGCATTCATTTGCCTTTTGCATAGGTAAGCAGAGACGGGGTTCGAACCATCCCAATGCACCGTCTGCCATTGTACAATGGCGATGAGATGATGGTTATCAGTTGTTTTGTACCTGCTCCCTGCTTGGCGTTGCTGTCATGAGTGCTCCTGGCTGGCCTGCGCTGACGTAGCCGGGCGGGCGCATGGACAAAAATGGCATGAACTCCGTTGGTCATTCCCTTCTTTATGTTTTGTCTAAAAATAGAGTCAGTCCTGCCTAGAATATGGGGCAAGTGTACTAGAGAACCAGGGAGCACAGCTGCTCCGGGTCAGAGCCCCAGAGATCCCGCAGAAATGATGAGCCGCATGCCATTCTAGGGGGTACCCCTGCAACAACCCCACCCATTGCTTCCCTCCTCCCCCAATCCTCCTGGGCTACCGTTGCAGTGTCCCTCCATTTGTGTGATGAAGTAATAAAGAATGCAGGAATAACAAACACTGACTTTTTAGTGAGCTAAAATGAGGGGGAGGAAGCCTCCAGCTGCTATGATAGTCCAGGCAGGACATTAAAGGGTGGGGAGGGGGAGAGGAGCGCAGCCTCCCACTGCTATGATAGTCCAGGCAGTACAGAATCTTTTCTTTAGACATGAAAGGGGTGGGGCTGATGGAGCTCAGCCCCCAGTTGCTATGATGAGGACGGTTACCAGCCGTTCTGTACCATCTGCTGGGAATCACCGGGAGTCATTCCCATTTTTACCCAGGCGCCCCCAGCCGACCTCACCGAAGCCAGCCAGGAGCACTCACAGGCTGATGATAAAGACAGATAGCAGTCATATTGTACCATCTGCCACCAGGGAGGGGATGCTGGTGTTCAGCGCTGCAGCACCTCCTCTACCAGCAGCATGCAGTAGATATAGGGTGACATTGAAAAAAGGCGAGAAACTCTTTTTTTCCCCCCTTTTCTTTCGGGGGGGAAGGGTATAAATTGATGACACATACCCTGAAACACCCGGGAAAACATTTTTGACCCTTCAGGCATTGGGAGCTCAACCAAGAATGCAAATGCTTTTAAGAGACTGCGGGGACTGTGGGATAGCTGGAGTCCTCAGTACCCCCTCCCTCCCTCCATGAGCGCCCATTTGATTCTTTGGCTTTCCGTTACGCTTGTCGCACAGCACTGTGTTGTGGACTCTGTATCATAGCATTTGAAAAAATCTCTAGGCTTTCTCATTTCGTCTTCTGTAACGGAGCTCTGATAGAACAGATTTGTCTCCCCATACAGCGATCAGATCCAGTGTCTCCATGCTGGCGCTCTTTTTGGATTTGGGACTGCATCGCCACCTGTGCTGATCAGAGCTCCATGCTGAGCAAACAGGAAATGAAATTCAAAAGTTTGTGGGGCTTTTCCTGTCTACCTGGCCAGTGCAGCCGAGTTCAGATTGCTTTCCAGAGCGGTCACAATGGTGCACTGTGGGATACTGCCCGGAGGCCAATACCGTCGATTTGCAGCCACACTAACCCTAATCCGATATGGCAATACCGATTTCAGCACTACACCCCCTCGTCGGGGAGGAGTACAGACATCGGTTTAAAGAGCCCTTTATATTGATATAAAGGGCTTCATTGTGTGGACGGGTGCAAGGTTAAATCGGTTTAACGCTGCTAAATTCAGTTTAAACACGTAGTGTAGACCAGGCCTGAGTTGACAAATATTAGATCTAAATGTAATGATTATTTGAATACAATGATCAAAACAGGAGTTGCCCAGCTCTGCCTTATAACTGGATCCCACTGCTGTGTCTACAATTTCAAAAACTAGTCAAAAAAAAAGCATCAGTGGAGTACAGTCATTCATACCACCCAGAAATCTTGCCAACTAATTACACTAACCAGAAAAAACTCTACTTCTACAATTCAAATAGCTGTTCTAGCACTTTCTTGCTCAGATCTCAAATTCTTTATAAGCCTTCCACTTTTCTAGCAACTTTGTATGGAACCTGTGACAAAGTTCCTCCTCTACCTTGGTGGGTCCTGCGCTTATTGGCAGGTTTGCTCACCTCAGTGATCTTCCCCACAGTCTGGGTCAACTCCTCCTGTGTCTGATCAGGAGTTGGGAGGTTTGTGGGGAACCCGGGCCCGCCCCCTTCTCCGGGTTCCAGCCCAGGGCCCTGTGGATTGCAGCTGTCTATAGTGCCTCCTGTAACAGATGCATGACAGCTACAACTCCCTGGGCTACTTGCCCATGGCCTCCTCCAAACACCTTCTTTATCCTCACCACAGGACCTTCCTCCTGGTGTCTGATAACGCTTATACTCCTAGTCCTCCAGCAGCACACCCTCTCAGCTCCTTGTGCTTCTGCTCCAGCTCCTCACACGCACTTCCTCTCCTCTGGCTCCTCCCACCTGACGGAGTGAGCTCCTTTTAAACCCAGGTGCCCTGATTAGCCTGCCTTGATTGGCTGCAGGTGTTCTAATCAGCCCTGTCGCCTTAACTGGTTCTAGCAGTCCTGATTATCCAGTGCAGCCCCTGCCTCTGGTCACTCAGGGAACAGAAAACTACTC
>NC_133776.1:35903626-35939080 GCF_003597395.2 Chelonoidis abingdonii
AAAAAGAGAGGAGGATCCATGCAAGCCGACCTACTTCCACCCACGGCAGGATACGCCGAGGCCAATACCGTCGATTTGCAGCCACACTAACCCTAATCCGATATGGCAAACCGATTTGAGCACTACACCCCTCGTCGGGAAAGTACAGACATCGGTTAAAGAGCCCTTTATTTGATATAAAGGCTTCATTGTGTGGACGGGTGCAAGGTTAAATCGGTTTAAACGCTGCTAAATCAGTTTAAACACGTAGTGTAGACCTAGGCGATTACAAATATAATCTAAATGTAAGATTAATTTGAATACCAATGATCAAAACAGGAGTGCCCACCTGCCTTAAACTTGATCCCACTGCGTGTTACAATTTCAAAAACTAGTCCAAAAAAAAAAGCATCAGTGAAGTACAGTCATCATACCACCCAAATCTTGCAACTAATCAACAAACAGAAAAAACTCTACTTCTAAATTCAATAGCTTTCATGGCACTTTCTTGCTCAGATCTCAAATTCTTATAAGCCTCCACTTTTCTAGCAACTTTGTATGGAACCTGTACAAAGTCTCCTCAAACCTGGTGGTCCTGCGCTATTGGCAGGTTGCTCACCTCAGTGATCTTCCCCACAGTCTGGTCAACTCCTCCTTGTCTGATCAGGAGTTGGGAGGTTGTGGAACCCGGGCCCGCCCCCTTCTCCGGTTCCAGCCCAGGCCCTGTGGATTGCAGCTGCCTATAGTGCCCTGTAACAGATGCATGCACACTACAACTCCCTGGCTACTTGCTCCATGCCTCTCCAAACACCTTCTTTATCTCACCACAGGACCTCTCCTCTGGTGTCTGATAACGCTTATACTCCCTAGTCCTCCAGCACAACACCCCTCAGCTCTTGCTTCTTGCTCCCACTCCTCAACGCACGTCCTCTCCTCGGCTCCTCCCACCTGACGGAGTGAGCTCCTTTAAATACCTCAGTCCCTATTAGCCGCCTTGAGGCGCAGTGCTAACAACCTTCTGCTTAACGGATTCAACAGTTCACGATTACACCATGCACCCCTCCTGGGGCTGCAGGTGTTCTAATCAGCCTGTCTGCCTTAACTGGTTCTAGCAGGTTCCTGATTACTCCAGTGCAGCCCCTGCTCTGGTCACTCAGGGAACAGAAAACTACTCACCCAGTGACCAGTATATTTGCCCTCTACCAGACTCCTGTACCCCACTGGTTTGGGTCTGTCACAAACCTCAAAAGCTAATTAGAGGTCTAGGTTGCAATGCATTGTTCTTTGAAGCAGAAGAAAAACAGTAAAACAAAATATGAACTAATTTATCACTTTGGTTTGAGTATCCTAAATAAATAGGATTGCGCGAGTATAGCTAAGAACAGGAAGTAGCCCAATACCGCTAAAAATACTGTGATGGACACTGCACATTCTTAGCCACAACAGAATGCTTTATATTCCCCAAAGGAAAAAAGTTCTGCACTTCAACAAAGCGTTAACTAAATCTCCCTTCATGTTTCTTCACATAGACACCCTGAACATTCATTTCATTCCAGCAACAGTAAAATGGGAACTCAAACTCTGGGAATTGAGAGTTAGGATTTTCTAAGTGTCAGGCAGTAGCCATGTTCAGGGCTGGCTTTAGGCCGATTTGCTTGATTCCCCAGAATTGGGCCCCAGGCCTAAGAGGGCCCCAACGCCTTACGTGCCTTTTTAATTTTTTTTTTACTCACCCGCCAGCAGTCCGCTCCATGGTCTTCGGCGGCATTTCGGTGGAAGAGGGTCCACTCCGGGGAGTCTTCGGCAGCATTTCAGCGGCAGGGGGTCCGCTCCGGGGGTCTTTGGTGGCATTTCAGCAGCAGGGGGTCCACTCTGGAGGTCTTTGGTGGCATTTCGGTGGCAGGGGGAGTCCTTCGGTGCCATGGAAGACCCGGACCGCCACCATGTATTTGAATCGGGGCCTGCAGTTAATAAAGCCGGCCCTGGCTGTGTTAGTCTGTATCCACAAAAACAATAAATCCGGTGGCACCTTAAAGACTAACAGATTTATTTGGACATAAGATTTCATGGGTAAAAAATCTCACTTCTCCATGCATCTGAAGAAGTGAGGTTTTTTAACCCATGAAAGCTTATGCCCAAGTAAATCTGTTAGTTTTTAAGGTGCCACCGGACTCCCTGTTCTTTTTGAGGATTTTCTAACTAATTGCTAATGAAAGAAAACTGTATTAAGATCTTGACTTTCCAGTTTAAGACGACAGACCAAGGAACAACTGTTCTGTATGCTTATCAGCAATTTCAACAGTCTTCAGAATATTTTTCCATATGTAGTGTATATCAGAAATTCACATCCTGTGGGTCAGAAATAGAACAGAAGGAAACCTCCTAGTACCTCAACAAAAAGATTGGGATAGCTTCTACTGATATGGCTCTCAGAGCAGTGCTTTGGGATTTTGGATAAATTATTTACTGAATTTACATAGTTTGTGGGGATTATTAAAACAAAGTTACACTACTATGCAATGGACCCTGTGGGGGATTTTGTCTTTTATATGTTGCTTACTAAAATCATTCATATATTACACAGCTAACTTTACAACCTTCTGCAGTTTTGCATTGTGGAAGGCAGATTTGTTTTCAGTTAGGATAGTGGAGATGGTTAAAATTCCCCCTGGGGAAAGAGTAATAAAATTCTGCATGGAAACGAGGAAATCTACATCACAGTGTTTACTCTGAGACAGTCACTACTGTAACACGTCAGGATCCTGCACATGGAGTTTATTGAGCTAAATCCCAAAGCAGCTTCCATGGTTTATTTAAGTGTTATTTCACTGTTTACATCATCAGCACTGAATTTGGCTCATTAAGAGCAGCATGATCCATGTGTTAGCTGGAACAGAAAAAAATACATGGGCATCCTCAAGCATACATTCAACAGAAACTCTTTGCTTAAATTCAGAAATTAGCAAAAAATCTGAGATACTCAAATTCCATCCTCAGTAACATTATGTAAATTTGAGATCTTTGTCTTGTCCATAGAGAAATGTATGGTGTACACTCATCCAGATACTATATGTGTGAACAGATTTTCCAAACTGTTTAACACGCTGCAATCCAGGAACTGTTGAGTACTGCGCACTTGTGAAATCAGCACCTGTAGTGCTTTCACTTGTGCAGATACACTATGGACATTAAATTTTATTTTATAAGCAATCCAAGTTAGTATAAAAGTTACCATAGTACATTTGAAATATTTTATTTAACAGACCCCGAGTAATATTAAGGCCAGAAAGTGAAATGGACAACTCTATTTTCTTTGTCAATGCTGAGCCAGTAATAAAGATCCTGTCAATTAAATTTAGTTACCATTTCTGTTGATAATGCAGAAGCCAAAATAGAATCCATCTCACTAAAGAGACCAAAGTACTCCACTCATGAAGGAATAATTAGTTGCATGCAGACAAATTGGGAAACGACTGCCTAGGAAGAAGTACTGCGGAAAGGGATCTGGGGGTCGTAGTGGATCATAAGCTAAATGAGAGTCAAGAGGGTAACACTATTACAAAAAAAGCAAACATGATTCTGGGCTGTATTAGCCGGAATGTTGTAAGCAAGACACAAGAAGGAATCCTGCTCTACTCTCATGCTAATTAGGCCTCAACTGGAGTATTGCATCCAGTTCTGGGCATCACATTTCAGGAAAAAAGTGGATAAATTGGAGAAAATCCAGAGAAGAGCAACAAAAACGATGAAAGATCTAGAAAACATGACCGATGAGGGAATATTGAAAAAACTAGGTTTGTTTAATCTGGAGAAGAGAAGACGGACAAGATAACAGTTTTCAAGTACATAAAAGGTTGTTACAAGGAGGAGGGAGAAAAATTGTTCTCTTTAACCTCTGAGGATAACACAAAAAGCAATGGGCTTAAATAGCAGCAAGGGCAATTTAGGTTAGATATTAGGAAAAACTTCTGAACTGTCAGGGTGGTTAAGCACAGGAATAAATTGTCTAGGGAGGTTGTAGAATAAGAGTAGGTTAGACAAACACCTGTCAGAGATGGTTTAGATCAGTAATTCTCAAACTGGGGGTCGGGACCTGAAAGTGGGTTGTAACCCCATTTTAATGGGGTCACTAGGGCTGGCGTTTAGACTTCCTGGGGACTGGGCTCAAAGTCTGAGCCCCACTGTCCGGGGCCAAAGGTAAAGCCCAACCTCTACCACATGGGGCCGAAGCCCAAGTGCTTCAGCTCTGGGTGGCAGGGCTCAGGTTACAGGCCCCTCACCTAGGGCTGAAGCTCTTGTGCTTCAACTTTGGCCCCCACCCAGGGTGATGGGGCTCAGGCTTTGACACCTCTTCCCCCCTCCCACCCACTCCCGTTCATGTAGTAATTTTCGTTGTCAGAAGGGGGTCGCGGTGCAATGAAATTTGAGAACCGCTGGCTTAGATAATACTTAGTCCTGCCTTGAGTGCAGGAAACTGGATTAGAAGACTTCGAGGTCTCTTCCAGTCCTACAATTCTAGAAAAAGGTGGAAAAACTTTTTTTTTTTTAAAAAATGGAAGCTCCAGAAAATTCTACAAAAGGAAACAAACTCCATAAGAAGCTATAAATGAAACACTAACCACTAGGAAGAAGTAAGTAATCCAGACTGCTACCCACTCCATCTCAGGCCAAGGGTGGTTGAGAAGGAACTGAGTACGCTTCACCCGTGCAATGCTAGATAGCCTCGAGGCACAGCAAGAGGGAGGGAGAGCGCATGTGTGGACACAGTTACCTAAAATCTCCAATTAGAGGCGCATGGGTGCAGACACCCTGTGATAAATGAAGGGGGGGGTAGCTTCCATTTATTGACACCCAGCCAGCCAGCTAGCTATAAAATCCCTCTTGATAGCTGTTCTCTACTTGCTTTGCCTTGTGGAAGTGGAGAAACAGATAAAGGGAATTTGAACATAGAGATCTTAGTCTCTAGGAATGGAGCAAAAGTCAGGCTAACAAAGTCAGTCTGACACTGACGCTAATAACATGAGACTTGAAGGCCTAGGCAAGTAGAAAGTATAAAGACTGTAAGAGATACTGTTCTGACCTTCATCTGACGAAGTGGGTATTCACCCATGAAAGCTCATGATCCAAAACCTCTGTTAGTCTATAAGGTGCCACAGGATTCTCTGCTGCTTTTACAGATTCAGACTAACATGGCTACCCCTCTGATACATGTTCTGACCTTGTGTTAGATAAGAATGGAATGTAGACTGTGGCAGAAATTAATGAGAAAAGTGAGATATCAGGAAGAAAAATGTTTAACAAAATGCAGCTGTTGCTCACTATTGTATTTAATGAAAGGTATAAAAGCTTGCCTAATTGTTTATCTACTCTACCGAAGACCTGCCCATGTGCACTCTCCCGTGCATGTTGCAATTGCTCAAAAATAAAGCTGCCTCTGGCTTGTTGCTCCAAACTTGGAGTGAGGACTCATTTTTCTCCCACAACCTGTAAAGGGTTAAAAAAACACATAGGTAAAAAGAAGGGAGTGGGCACCTGACCAAAAGAGCCAATGGGAGGGCTAGAACTTTTTAAACTTGGGAAAAAACTTTCCCTTTGTCTGTTTGTTGCTGTTCTCCGGAGAGAGGAGATGCAGTGCAGTAACCGGGCTGAACTCTGATGTAGGAAGCTTTAAGCCAGATATGAAAAACCATCAGATTATACCTAGAGATTGATTATCTGAAACCCCAGATACATAAGTCAGTCAGAGAAGGTCTAGGAAGATGCAGTTAGAGTTATTTCTTAATGGCTTGTGGACTAGTCTGTGCTAACCCCAGGTGCTTTTGTTTTCCTTGTAATTTTTAAGCTGAACCTCAATAATTATCTTGATGCTTAATTTTTGTAATTTTTTTTTTAGTCTAGCAAAAAGCCTAAATTCCAAATGTATTTTCTTTCTTTTTGTTTTTAATAAAATTTACCTTTTTAAAGAACCGGATTGGATTTTTGTGTCCCTACAAGGTTTGTGCATATGTTGTTTAATTAGTTGGTGGCAACAGCTGATTTCCTATTTTTCTTTCTCAGCTCTTCCCCAGAGGGGTATGTGTGAAAGGACTTGAGGGTACCACACAGGAAGGAATTCCCAAGTGCGCCTTTCTGGGTTCTCAAAAGGGTATTTTTTGCATGTGGGTGATGGCAGCATCTACCCATCCAAGGTCAGAGAGAAGCTGAAACCTTGGGAGTTTAATACAAGCCTGGAGTGGCCAGTATTAATTTTTAGAATCCTTGCGGGCCCCCCACCTTCTGCACTCAAAGTGCCAAAGTGGGGAATCAGCCATGACACACCCCTAGAGTGGAACACCCACAGGGACTCTACTCAAAGAACTCTCACATCTGTACTATACTATCAAAGTATTGTAGCTATGTTGGTCCCAGGATATTACAGAGACAAGGTGTGTGAGGTAACATCTTTTATTGGACCAAATTAAGAGTTGGGAGACCTAGTTTTTACTTCCAGATTTTCCATTAAAACTTATTTGTACTCTTAGGCACCTTATTAAGGTGGTCTGATCAAAAGCCCATTGAAATCAATTGAAAGACTCCCATGGATCTCAATGGACTTTGGATCAAGCTCTTATAAGATGGCAGCATGATCAATCAACAAGAATATGCTGACTTTTAAGACATTAAATTTGTTTTCTATAGAGTCCAAGCTTTTCCTGTGCACGTGAGCCTGACATACTTAAAAATGAGTTAACTTGTGTGGCTTTCTCCAATTTACCCAGCTCCTGACAAAATACAACTCAATTATAGTAATTATTACAAGATTTACACACACAGAAGTTTCTATAAAGACATTCTTATAATTGTTGCATGTTATTTTCAAGCTAAAGTCGTCACTGTACATTTAAACATTCTAGAAGACCATGACCAGCAGTCAGATGAAAAACTACAAATTAAATATTTGTTTTTTTACAAAACAAAAAGAAGAATGTTTAAACCAATAAGGGTGAATATGTCAGTGCAGCCATAGGGCAACAGTTACTCATGCATTGACAATTTATTCTGGTTTTATAAGCCAATTTACTCCACTGTCATGATAAATGAATTGTCACCATAGCAACTTCCACAGTAGATACTTAGATTGTCACTGAAATACTATCCACCTTCTTAAATGCACAACATTATTTCATGGCATTCTGAAAATGGTGTTTTACAAAGAAAATAATGTGGTGTTACAAGGGGAACAGTTTTTTCCATTTATAACATGCCAGTTTCTCCTTAAAATGAATAGTATCCCCTTCTATATGCTCACAAATTACCACAATTTTTTAAAATAAAAGTTTGTAATTTTTATGAACCTGTTTTGTTTTTTTTAAACTCAAGTGTTTTTTGTCCATGCTTTTTGCCTGACAGTACATACACAGAAGAGGCATCATTTGGAACTGTGCATGTCAAATCATCATGATTTTTCCCCATTTTAGATTAAACTGAATTTTGTTTTTACTGCAGGTGTCTGCGTAACCCACACACAAAACATTTGGAATGACATGAAAAGGGAAGGCATCAGCATCATGAGAGTTGCGAGCAGCAGGAGCATAGCAAAGTCCGTTGTTGCACCTGCTGAAAACTCAACCGGCTGTATTTAAGGCCTCGTCCAAAGCCCATTGACTTCAGTTTGCTTTAACAATTACTGCAAGAGTTCTGGACACTACTAGCCTATTATGCCACCCTGTGCGTGCATGACAAGTCGCTGAACACAATTAGCAGCATGTAACACCACCACAAAAACATTCTATCCAGCAGCTCTAGATTTCCATCGGAACATGCAGAGCTCCAGAATTAGTATGTGTTAACCAGCTGCCTACTTCAGGGCAGTTCAGACACAGCTTTTTCATGTGCCAGACACCAGTATTTATCAATCCTGGAGTAAGACATGTTAAATAAAGATCAGCCTTCATGAGGAGGGCCCTCAAATGGATGTCTCACTTTTTCTGAGTTCTGAGACGAAAGTTCTTACAGATGAGACACTTGGAGCTGCAAAAAACATAGAGCCGCCCCTTTGCGGACGTGTGTAAGTGCTTGAGAATAAGTAAAGTTTAGCTTTAAGTGAAAGCACTCTTGTATTGTCCTGTTTGTGCCAGCCATCTATCGGCTGGACGGCTGTGTCTCCCGATTTATTTCCTGACATCACCTCGCACAGAGTAAAAGTTACCAAGAGCTTTGGGTTGAAAGAACCCCGGGTAACAGCCACCAACCACATACAAAATCCCTTGGAACCCAAGAAAGTGCACTTGGGAATTTCTTTCTGTGGGGTACCCTCAAGCCCCTTCACTGACCCCCTCTGGGGAAGAGCTGAGAAAGGAAAACAAAGCAATCAGCTGTTGCTACCAGCTAACTAAAAACATGTGCACAAACCTTTTAAGACACAAAAGTCCAAATCCTGTTCTTAAAAAAGGTAAATAGTTTTCTGGGGGTTCAGCTTAAAGGTTACAAGCAACAAAAGCATCTGGGGTTAGCACAGAAGAATCCACAAGCCATATGAAATAAACAAAATAAACTGTGACAGACCCAGGCCAGTGGGGTGCAGGAGTCTGGTAGAGGGCAAATATATTGGTCACTGGGTGAGTAGTTTTCCGTTCCCTGAGTGACCAGAGCAGGGGCTGCACTTGAGTAATCAGGAACCTGCTAGAACCAATTAAGTCAGACAGGCTGATTAGAACACCTGCAGCCAATCAAGGCAGGCTAATCAGGGCACCTGGGTTTAAAAAGGAGCTCACTCCAGTCAGATAGGGAGGAGCCAGAGGAGAGGAAGTGTGTATGAGGAGCTGGGAGCAAGAGACACAAGGAGCTGAGAGTGAGAGGCTGTGCTGCTGGAGGACTAAGGAGTACAAGCGTTATCAGACACCAGGAGGAAGGTCCTGTGGTGAGGATAAAGAAGGTGTTTGGAGGAGGCCATGGGGAAGTAGCCCATGAAGTTGTAGCTGTCATGCAGCTGTTCCAGGAGGCACTACAGACAGCTGTGATCCACAGGGCCCTGTGCTGGAACTCGGAGTAAAGGGCGGGCCCAGGTTCCCCCCAAACCTCCCAGCTCCTGATCAGACACAGGAGGAGTTGATCCAGACTGTGGGGGAGATCACTGAGGTGAACAAATCTGCCAATAAGTGCAGGACCCACCAAAGTAGAGGAGGAACTTTGTCACAAAACCTAATCGGATCTTCCTTCAAATTTTCTTATCTATTTACATATCTGGGTTCCACATCAGCAATTCTAGGTATAATTCTGATGGTTTTTATACCTGGCCTTCAGCTTCTCACAGCATAACTGCTGACCTTTTCCCCTCCTCCCTGGAGAACCACAACATACAGACAAAAGGAAGTTTTTTTCCCCAATTTTAACAAGTTCTAGCTTTGGCTCTTTTGACCAGGTGCCCAGTCACTTCCCTTTACTTATGCATGTAGTCAGACTTTTTAACCCTTTACAGGTAAAGCAAGTAGAGAACAGCTACCAAGAAGGATTCTACAGCTAACTGGTGGGCTGGGTGTCCAAAAAAGGGAGCTAACCCTCCCCCTCCCCTCCAAACACACACACCCATTTATCACAGCATGTTTTTGCAGGAAGTTCTGAATTTCAAATTCTTACTACCTCACCTAGGTATTGAAGAACCAAGGTAGCCGTAGATATTCAATCCATGACATCACATCTGCAATCAGGGCTCTCCAAGCTAAATGGATTAATTTTTAAAAGAAGAGTTTAGTTCCATTTTGGGAAAGTGCAGGGTAAAACCATAAGACAGAAACAGCATTTCTTTACTTATTTAATCAGTGAAATGTATCAGAGATTACTATTCATGACAGTGTAAGGACCTGATCCAGTTCCCATTGCAATCAGCGGCAAACTTCCATTGCTTTCAATGGGAGCAGATACAGGCCATAAAGCAGGCAATTTGTTTCATCTACACTACCTTATAATGAGCTTTGACTGAATGTACAAATATGGTATCTTCTGTTCTGATCTTTCATTAGATATTATGATTAAAATGGAGAAGAAATTGACAGGCTGAAATGTAAAAACAAGTATTTATTTCAATTTCCTAGTAACAAAATGTGAAGCTATATATTTAACAATCCGTAGTTATTGCTGACAATGTTGTTATCCATGAATATTTCATGACAGTGGTGCTTACTAAGGCAGTAAAAAGAAAGACAATAAAAAGACCCAGTTCATGAGATTTCTTTGATCACGTGGAATTTTGTTTTAAGGGAGCACAGGACACCTCTAGCACTAAGTTGCCGTGTGCTGAGATTTCTAAACCAACATTACAAGAGTAAATAAATGCTATAAAATGTGATTTTTTTGCTTTGTTTTAATACGTTTAAATACTTCCAAACAAATACATGTATGAAAAATGCCACAAGATTCATTCTTTTACCACATTTTCTGGCTATATCAGTCTGACTGGTTTAAATAACTGAAATTATGGAGCCTCTTGAACATGACCAAGTACACTGGAAACTAAATACCACAGCAATGAGATCAGTTTTGGAGGGGTCAATGCTATGGTGAAAGATAAATATGCACAATCACAAATATTCAAATGTATAATTTTGCTTGCTTTGTTACATTATTTACTCAATGAAGATGGCCGGAAATTATTAGAAAAATCAATCTATTTAAATATACATGAATATTGGCCATTCTAGTTTGTGGCTAGTATGTATAACGTATACAAAGCACAGATAGCTAACAAGAAAGTCTTTATACCGACTGTTCAATCCTGAAGGTGATCAAGAAAATGGGCATTTACAATACAATTTTTCCAGTATTGAGGGTACTCCAGAAAGCATTGTGAATAATGGGTATGAACAGTATCTGCAAGTAAGATTTCTAGCACTTGAAAAGCCAAACGTTTGGCATGCCCATTTCATGCTTCTCCATGGCATGAAATGGACAAGAAAAGAAAGAGACAAGCAGGTGATAGGAAGCAGCCTGATGGAAACATATGTATTTATTGTGCATCCAGTAATTTAACTTTCAGCTATTTTATTATTAAAATACATACAGGTCAAAACTCCCTGGAGAGGTAGAGGTTTCAAGATTTCATAAAGCCCAGATCACTGATCCTGATAGGTCCCTGAAAATAATCTATACAAGGACTTTTTAACCCAACACTAACCCAAATCAATGCTCAAGAGATGCTAGTAGTTACACACCATAGGATGGCAATGAATTGTGTTTCATATGGTAACACCTGTTGAAGACTGAAAAGAACAAAACAGAAGAGGTTTGCTTGTTTGGGCATTTCACTGCTCAGACTTTTTGTTTTTAAAATACAGTTTTTCTCAATATCAGCAGACAAAAAATGAATACAGATGTTTTTATTAATATTAGCATATCAGCTACTGTGTGAGAACAATGGCATATTTCTTTGTTTTTCTACCTGCAAACTTAACTGAAAGACAGCTCTCTACATTACACAGCAAAGACCAAGTTATGAATGACCTGGCACAGGTGTGCTAGTGTAGGAACAGAGCACGCTGAAACTTTTGTCCTAAGTAGGCCCCAGGTAGGACAGCCATTATATAATTAGCTGTGCTGAGGAGCAGGACGGGCAGGTAATATTGCCAGCAGGCTCCAGTAGTCCCATAGGCTGCAGATCTCAGTGGGCGATGGTGCTCTCATGACCCATTGCTCTAGAACAATTCTGGCTACATCTTTTCCAAGATACATCACGTCTTGCTGCCATGTGCTTTCCAAGGAGGCAGAATGCCTCCAGGCACCAATATTTAGGCAGTATACTTCTTCCTTCTCTCCCTAACACAGCTTACTTTCTTATGAGCTATAACCAAGCTCCAAATGAGCCAGTGTAGTCCATCAAGAGAGACAGTCTGATTTTTAAAGTTGTATGAAAAAAGATTTGCATGATGGAGTTCCTATAGTCTACTGAATACAAAGTATTCTTTAAAAGGGAAATAGGTGTCAACCACACACAGTAACTTCTTGGATTCCAACTTACATCTCTTGCCTTGAAAATGTTTCAGTTTTGTTTGTTTAAACAATCTCCCTCCTCTCCCAGAAACAATATATATATGAAAGTACAATAACCCCACAAAGGGAAGAACTTTCAGAGTTAAGGCTGCAATATTAGGATGACCATATTGGTAATAGCCCGGGAGTCTCAAGATAGTATGAAATGTTACAAATTACTTGATTTGAGACAGGGGTGACCAAATTCTGCAACATTAAAGGCTGGGCTGGAAATATATGTACCTAACTTACATATCTGCTCAGTCATTGTGATGCTTTAAAATTACCATTTTACTCACCAATCAAAAAGATTACTTGTCACAGGCAAAGAGAAGAATTTTGGAAGGATGATTTATACAGTTTTAAAATCAAGGACACTCGCTAACAACGTATCTGTATTTTCCCTTTTCCCCCTTCATAGGTGAAGAGAAATTGTTGATTGAGCTCATCAACAAACAAAAAGCCAAGGCATTCACAAAGCCTTTGTAGAGAAATGTCAAACGGGAGTTGCAGCCTGTTACGATCATTAGTCCACCAGTTTTCTTTCATATTTTAAGTACAGCGAAATGGAGGGCAGCCATAGACCAAATTCTGGCTCTTGGACCACACCCTGGGGCACTTATTTTAAGCCTAGATTTTCAGCCTTATCTTACAAAATTCTTGGCATGTTTTGCTGCTGTTAAATTATGTAGCCAGTAGCAAATAGTTCTGAACTAAAGTAGAAACTGTATAAATCAACAGATCTGCAAACATTTTGGCAACTTTGAAGAGCACTTTACATATTTTCATGATACCCTTGGCAATTTCACCATCTATCAAATCTATTAAGTCTTTGTCTTCTCACTTCCTCTTCTGATAGCTGTTCAGGTGGAAACCAAAACCCATAAGGTCGCCTCTCATTGCTATGACTTCCTGCACTAAAACCTGGAAGACAAAATGAAAAGCAAATATAAATCATTTTTATCCTCTGCTGAGTGCAGAACGATACATATCCTATGATTTAAACAGTGATAAAACTGTGCAGTGTAGTAAGGTTGTGAGCATTGTATACTTTTTTTGTTTACTATTATTACAAAACCATATTAAAATAATGTTATTGGTTTTGATATATAACAAGGTTGGTTTTAATACAGATAATCAAATAACTTAACATGTGGCTGAAATAATTTTATGTAACTGATCTTCTGATTAACACTTTGACCAGTAAAGGATAGAATCTGAATCATAAATTGCAGTGGAAAAAATAACTGTCATAGAAAAAAAGAAAATATGTAGAACCAAAATAACTAAACAAGAGCAGCAGTTTTCATAACTGAGACCATACTGTAATGAACTATTGAGTGTGCAGTACTGCCCTCTACTGGAATGAACCAGTTTTGCTCAATTGACTTACATGGGACCCTATCTGTGCTAACACTACCCATTATGATTATACTCAGATTACCACTGTAACAGAAGATCTTTAATCTTCCTGGAATAATTTACCACGAAAATATCTTTGAGGGATTTCTGTACAGTTTTCGTTCAATTGCTGTACATGAGAAATTTTTGGTTCAACAGTAAGGAATCTCTTAAATCAGGGTTTAGTTAGCAAATTAGTTGGTCTCCTTGGTCTTGGCATTTCTGTATTACTTGATTTCTTAATTGTCTGTACAAATACGTTTTAACAAACATGAAATAATTGTTGGTCCTTTATGTAACTAGGTAAACTTCCAAAATTTACACTGACAAAGCAGATGAAAAAAAATTTCTGCTAGTTTTGGAGCAATCCCACGACATTAATGTTCATTAAAAATGTATACTTTTAATACAGCAATTACTCTTTAAAAAGCCCATGACTTCACATTTTTCAGCATCCTTGTTTTATACAGTTAAGATCTAGACTTTTAAACTATTTACAAGTCCTCAGCAGTTACTTTTGGCAAAGCAAGCTTTTTAAGCTTTCAACTTATACTACAGTCCAAGATGTGGTGACCCATACCAGATGCACATGTAACTGCATCTTTAGTTGGCAGCAAGCAGATTCAGAAATAAACTACACGTGGCAGTTCAGCTATAGAGAAGCACAGTGAGTAAATTAATCTGAGCAGAAATAGTACACACAAAGACAGAACAGGCTGTAGGTGGTTCTCTCTCCTGGCACTGTTGAAAGAAAAGAAAAGAAAGAAAGAAAACCTCCCCCCTCACCACCAACTAAAGAATTCACAGAATTCAGATTCCAAGTCACATAATAAGGAAAGCAAGAAAAGATATAAAGGCTGTATCTAAGTATGACATCAACTGCCTATATTCTAAGGGTCCTTGGGGAAAAAAAAAGGAGAGATTGGCTTTGAATCTAGCTACATATATTATTAACGATAAGAAAGTTAGTTCTAAGATTAAGGAATAGTTGAGTCAGACTGCATACATATTTATAATGTTAGTATTTATTAACTTTTCATCTCAGGATCATGTTTTAATAGTAATAGTAAATATGAAAAACCAAAAACAAGTTGTGTACTATATATATAGTGGAGCTCATTTTCAGATGTGGGGGTGCTTAGCAACCTTAAATACCAGGGGCCAGTTTGTATAGTACACTGATGGCCTATTTACACTGCAGTGAGTAAGGGAGACCTAGTTATTGACCTCTGACTCAGTTATGTTCTAATTTATAGTATGGACAGGACCTTAATAATGGACAAGTTTAAGATTCTATGCAAAGACTGGAAGATGCAGAAGGATTTTTTGTCCTTGCAAATGGCTCAAACTCTTAGGAAGTGCTGCCAAGCCTAACTAGCTGCTCAGGCACCAGTGGTTAGCTATAATAACATGGGATATTCACAAAAAAACAGAAATAGTTGAAGAATGTTTTAATTCACGTTAAAATGCAGCAACTCAATATAATGTGCATTGTAACACTTTAACTTCAACATGCCCTTGCACCACATTACTTCTTCAAATTCAGAAACACAATCAGTATTTTCAGATAGAGGCAAAATTCAGTCATATTTAAGAAACATTAAACACAAACACTGCAACTTGTCAATTACTCTTCACCTCACTCATAAGCACACCCACCATTTCAGAACAATGATGCCACTAATTAAGAGCTAAGTGCTCCTGTATATTGCCATCTCCTTTTTAAAATACTTTCCTTTAGAAACAAAGCATTCTTCCTGCTAATGTGAAAAAGCCACCTTCACTCCCCAAAGGCCACGGAATAGCTCATAACTTGTACCTCCCCACATCCTTCTGTCAAAAGGAGACTGATTGAGAGAAGTTAAGACTGATGACAACATAGTGGTTGTGATGTTATGACCTAAACAGTTTCCATTCTGGATCTGGCCTAACCCCTTCCACCACATGACCCAAAAGAGAAGGCCCACCTTAACTAGGTGACCAATAGGTGTCAGTGCATGGCCAGGAACCCTAAACCATGGGTGCAGTAATCCTGTAAAGACACACAAGTAGAAACAGCCATGTGTAGACATTAAAAAAAAAAAATCATTCACTTCAGGAGGCTGAACATTTTGTGAGTATGAACCTTTGATTTCAGGCAGCTAAAAAGCATTACAGATCATTGAATTGAAAGCAGACCACTGACTGGCATACTAAGGGAACGTTTATGCATTATACAAACTGGCTATGGTTCATTTGAAAAGAAAGTAAACAGTTGTCCCATATGCGGATGCACAATGGCAGTCAGCTTTCTTATACATGGACTGGGCAAGGAAGCTCAATGATGGTTGTAAATACACCTTAAAGGCCTAAATATGCCTGTGCAAAGAGGTTGAAAGAAAAGACGTAGGGTGTGATCCCTAAAGCTTTTAAATCAATATTCCTTATTGAAAGTGTGTCTCAAGAGCTGGACAGACTGGGGTAAAGAATTCTTTAAAAAAAATTGTAAAATTTGTTAAAATAGCATCAAGTTCATTACTTTGTCACTAATAATGATGTCAAGACCACCATGATGGCCAAGTTTATCAGATTTTCAAACTGAAGCTGTGAGCACCTTAGATTTTTCTCAACTGAATGGATGGGAAGGTATGATAAAAGTGAGCAGTGGGAGCTTTTCAGAGAATTGTTTGGTTTTACATACTGGTACAATTTGTATGGATTTTTAATTAATATTTTGTTCAGATGTCCAGACTTTTGATGGGCATAAATACATTTAATATATCAAAAATAGTCAAAGCATGAATAAAATATTAAAACCATTGCATGTAGAGTCAATGTAATAAAGGCCCTGATTGCAAATAACTCTTCATGGGCACACTACAAGGCCACACAGACACCTACTGAAATCACTGGAACTTTGCATGCGAGCAGGGGTGCAACCACAAAGGTAACTGCACAACTGGGACTTAAATCGTTTGGCAGCTTTAACTAACATTATGACATACTTTTCTAGATTATTGGTACTTTCTGAAGAAAAAAAAAGTTTTTCATTTTTCTTCTTATGTATTACAGTAAAATGGTTAACTAAAAATCAGGGTCTTCCAGGATCCTGTTTATAGACTGCCCATGTCCAGTTTCAGTATTTGGAAGATAAGACAACTACATCAGAGAGTTAAACAAAAACTGGGCACAGTACTCACAATCCCTTGAAGTCCAGCCCCTACATCGTCACCAAAACAAAAAAGAGCTGGTGAAAAAAGTAAGTACAATTGCTCAATTTTATAGTGACCCAGAACGAAAGGCCTTGAGCCTTGAAGACAGCTTCAGAGAGATCCTCCAGGAAAATGTCCTCGCTGAGAGAATTCCATAGATGAATTCCCAGAAACATGAATGCCCTACTCCTGGGCTTATTCAGATAACAGATAAGAGAGCTGAAATGCCCTTGTACACACTGGGGGAGAGGTGGCTGCTCACATCCCTTCTATTAAGGGTTTTATACGTTATTAGAGTACAGCTGGATACTGATTGCTCAAAGCCACATTTGGCTAGCTAGTTGGGCCTTTCTGATGAGGTCATAGTCATGCAACAACTCCTCTGCCCTGGTCTACATTACAAATGAATGTCAATATAACTATGTCATTCCGGAGTGTGGAAAATGGATACATCTGAGTGATATAATTATACCGACCTAAGCCCAGTGAAGAAAACGCTATGTCAGGGCGTCTCCTGTCAACATAGCTCCCACCTCTCTGAGACGTGGAGTACCTGCGCCGACAGGAGAAGGTAGCATCCTCACTAAAATTTCATTTTCAAAAGTGATTTGGACACTTAGAAGCTTAAATCTCAGATTGTCAATGGAATTTGGACTCAAGTGTCTAAATCCGTTCTGAAAAATGATATTTAGACTCCTAAATCAGTTAGGTGTTGCAACACTGAGCATAGCAATGCCTAAATACCTTTAGAAATGCCTTAGCCACTTAATCCTTGCCTACAACTGGAGAATTTTACAAGAAAAAAATTCCACCAGAGCTACCCGTGTTTCAACCGAACCTGTACAAATAAGAGCCCAATGTATAGATAAAGCTGTGGCAGCTTTTGGCATTTTTATCACCATGTTACATAAACCTGCTTTTCAGCCATTAGCTACCTCTCCTTCAGTCCAGCTACTGTAATGAAGCACACAATTCTGAATCTATTTTTTTTTATAGAAATGATCATGTAACATATGTGTTGAGGATGCTGCAGGTACACTCCATACAATGACTACTGGGCATGTCAGACATCAAAAAGTGGTTAATTAACATATATGAAGACAATCTTCAGATGTTTTATGTTACAAAATCATTTTCTAAATACAAAATGATTACTATTATCCAGGGTAATATTTAGAGAAGGAATCATTGGCATGGCAGCGTAAAAGGAGTTTTGAAGAAGGCATGTTAAAAAACCTTGATGGCTGAACTTCGATGACATTTTTATTAACAAAAGATAATGCTGTTATTCAAAGTTACTTAAATCAGAGAATAAGATATGCAGAAAACTAAAATTTTATGCAGAAATATAATTTGTTGGTACTAACGGAAGTTGTTAAAACAAAAAACAAAAATAGAAACATAAAAACTCAGGAGGTTACCAGTTTATTTCATTTTAACAATAATAAATTCAATCTGACCTGAACAGATTTTCTGAGTTTGGAAGCAAGTTACAGGCATTTTAAACACAGTCATTGTACGATGTGATCACCTAAACTCAATGAGACAGACAAAAATACTTAGCCTGGATACAAAAGAAATTAAGTATTCAACCATCAGTGATGGTTAACTCCCTGTGCTGAAAACGTGAAGCCCAATATTGATTTCTATAATGCCTAAGAAGGTAAAAGGTGTTATTTTATATTCAACTACAATTACTTTAGTTACTCTTGAGAATTAAAAACAAAACAAAACTGAAAATGTATTAAAAAGACTTGTATTCAATCCACTACGTCCAAGGCATTAGAGCCAGATCCTCAGTTTCCACAATTCCAAATGACTTCAGTGTGATTGCTCATGCTTATCATCTCTATAGATTAGGCTCTTAAACTGACATTCTTAAGCACTATATAATGGAGTATTTTATCTTAACAATCCTGGCACAAGACACACTAACATTCTAAGCACCTGTTTCTTCCAAAAAAGGAATAAGCTTCCTGCTGTATTCTTACACTAGAGGCATAAAAGGAAACAGATCATTTGGGATATTCCACTATAGCAATACATGCAAAGAATTAACAACTGTTACCAACCCACAAAAATAATTTTGCTTTCTAGTTACAGGGTTTTCTTCTTTGTAATTCATGTAGAAAGTTTTTTTTGCTTTTCTATATATATATATAGTGACTGGATAGCGTAGTGGTTAAGAGCGCCGCCCTTTGATATGGGAGACCGCCCTTTGATACGAGAGACCGGGGTCAAATCCGTTGCGTTACCCAACTTCCAGTAGGGGTCCTTGGCAAAAGACCCCTAATGCTTCACCGCCTACCTCAATATGAGAGTGTAATAAAAGTCATGCCGGCTCGACGTCGCCCAGATTAACAAGGTCCACACCAGATTGTGAGGAACCAGGACAATCTGACGATAAGTGGGCTTTACTGGAACAACCATTCATGGACGAGACAAGAGAACCTGGAATGATGAGCTACTACACATAGACACTAATGAGAGGGATGTATGAGGGACTATGGATGACAAAAGACCACATCCACACTTACTGAGAAACAGCTAGTTACCCAACGCTTCAACATAGTAAAGAGGACTCCTAAGCTGGGTGAGTGGCTCCAAACAGATCCCAAAAACAACATCAGAGCCTCTCTGTCCAGAAGAGTGCAGTGCTAGGAACAGCTAAGATACTGCACAGAACCCTCAAACTCCCAGGCCTCTGGTAGAGGACCTGAGGTTGAGGAAGACACATACCACCCATAGGGGTGAGGGGGGAATTTTTTTTTTTTATATATTTGATAGATTATATATGAATGAACTGTATCTCAAATATTGATGCAAAAGGCACAACTGAACACTTATGAAGCACTTAGGGTTCAGTAATGGAAAGCCCTTCAACTAAACTGAACTGTTTGAAACAGATCATTTAAAGTTGAAGGACGATTTCATAGTTTGGTATTATTATCTTCCTACACAGACCAGTTACTATCAATTAAGGATACTATCAATCAATTGTTTACTTTCTATCTGCCGTCAAATCACTATTACCTTGTTAACAAAGGACGAGTAAATGAGAAACCTGGACCACAGAAGCCCTATGCATTTTATATATTAAATATACTTTCATTATTCTATTATTATATATAGTTTTCCAGTTTGTTAAAAAAAAAATATGCACCTAAGTCACCACGGCAACATAAAGTTTGAAGGTATTAAAAATTCTGCTGTCTTCATCTGATACTGAGTACAAACACTAGGAACTAAAGGCAGCCCATACCACAGGAGCTAACTGTAGACATCTAAAACAACTAGCAGGAGCTTCTACTGTAGGCTTCTAAAACCAGAAATCTGGCTCACAATAGTTCAGGGCTACACAGGGTGGGGGTCGGGGGGGGGCAAGTGGGGCAATTTGCCCCAGGCTTTGCAAGGGCCCCCACGAGAATGGCCAAGGCTCCCTCCCCGGCCCCAGCCAGACCCGACCCCGCCTCCGCCCCTCTCCCGGAGCCTCAGTGCATCCAGGAGCTTCCCTGGACAGCGCTGCAGCATGACTCCGGCGGGGCTCCTGAACTCTGCCCCGCTCAGAGCCGCGTGCTAAGGGGGTGGGACTGCGAGCTCCAGCGGGGCCTGAGTTCCCTCCACTCGGTCTGGAGCTTGCAGTCCCACCCCCTTACCACGGGGCTCTGAGTGGGGTGGAGCTCAGGGGCCCCGCCGGAGCCACGCTGCCACTGTCGAGCGAAGCTCCTGAATGCGCCGAGGCTCCAGTTGAGGGGCAGAAGCGGGGTCGTGTCCGGCTGGGGTTGGCTAAGGGGCAGGAAGTCTCAGAGACAGTCAGGGCACAGGGAAGGGGCAGAGGTTGGGGGGATAATCAGGGAATCGGGGAGTTGGATCATGCGCATTCCGGGGATCTGTTAGGACTCAGTGGGGGGGAGACAGAGGACAAGGAGCAGGGGTGGGGTCTCTGGGGGACGGTAAGGGGACAAGGAGCAGGATGGGTCAGGGATTCTGAGGGGGGTGGGCAGCTGGGGGGGCAGGAAGTGGGTGCGGGTCAGATGCGAGCACGGCCAGGCTATTGGTGAGGCACAGCCTTCCCCACCCTAAAGCTCATTCAGCAGTTTGAGGCTTGCAGAAGAGCCAAGCTGTTAGCTTTTAGCACTAGCTGACGCTGAGAACCAGTGATACCTTGTAAAGAAGTTTTCTCAAAACTGTGTTTGTGCTGAAATGCGGAAGGTTTATTTTTCCCAGGGCCGCCCGTGGGTACGGAGCAAGTGGGCCCCCATGAGAATATAGTATCGCAATTTTTTTTATGGAAGAGGCCCCTGAAATTGCTTTGCCCCAGCCCCCCTGAATCCTCTGGGTGGCCCTGCAATAGTTACACAGCCACAATGTCTAGCTCCAGAAGTGCCTTGTTCATGAACATCAAATTCTAGTCACAGTGATAACTACAAAAGTACTGCTATTACTGGGCCAAGAACAGTTTGATCTGTCTAGCCTCATCTTTTGCAAAGAGTTCCACAATGTCAAACTGCATTTTGGAGGATCTATCAGAAAACAGTTAATCATGCTGTAATACAAAACCTAAAAGCTAATAAAAACTATACAGTGTCTTTCAAGCACATTGAATTTCCCTTGACAATGCTGATTACCTTTACTGTAAAGTTGGCTTCCTGGAAAGCTATGAAACTCCATTCTGGACTTTGTAGTAGATAATATCACTGCGACCCCTTGCAATATCACTGATCTCATTAGGATTGCATGGGATATATATAAGGTAGCAGTCAATCCACTGTCTCCAAACCAGTACACCAGTTTACATCTGGACTATTATAATTTTGGGAAGAACACTTTTCATTGTATGTGCGATGTTCCATAAGCAAATAAGTGGGGTGTCTAGAAAACAATAAGATTTGAGATCTTTCCATCACCTCTAAGAGTTGAATGGGTGACTGCTGAAGTAAACAGGGTGCTGATGCTGTTAGATTTGAAATATTAACTCAATGGCATACTTCATATTTATCCAGGAGATGGCACCAGAGTCACATAGTCAAAATATTCAAGGAAACTAGGACAAACCCTAGACAACAAAGCATTCCACACAGTAAGCAGAATTAGGGCTATTTTGAAACAGATGGGCTCTACAGAAGCTGCTGCACTGAATATTATAGAGTTGTTTATTGTCTGGCTGGTTTGAAACCCAGGGATTATTCACAAGCATCTAGCAGTTTCTGTGCCACATCAGGTTTCGTGTGAAGCAGTGTAAAGTTAAAGCCCATTGGAATACATTACACACACACACACACACACACACACACACCTCTGCATTCAATTGTGCCCTGTACTTTGTAACTCAATCTTTGTTCTGGAAAGATCAGCATCATAACCAATATTCTAACTCTAATGCAGAGCAGGAAGCTAACGACCCAATTCGCTGGACTACATTTAGGAGGCCTGTTTTGTTTTGTATTTTTAAATCCTAGTATTCAGTGAAAAATGTATACACCTCCAACATCTTTTCCAGTTTAACAAAATATATCCTGAGCATAAAATGTTGTCCTTGGAACACTTGTGCAGGAGCAAAGATTTTATAAGAACATCATGTTGCAAAGGACTTATTAAAGCCGGAAGCCACTTAACATCCATCTATTGCAGGTGGCTATAGGCAACGCGGAGCCATTCTTCTAAAAATCTTGAACCTGTACATCACTGCTGAATATTACAAGCACGAACACAGTAACAAGGCTCAGAGTAACAGAGTATCATCTGCAAATAATACATTTGAAAAAAATCTAAAGAAACACAGACTTAATAAACTATATCCAGAGTACTTGGTAAATGCTTTCATAGGGTTCTAGTAGTGACATCCTATAAGTCGCCGGAGGGAGATCTGAGTCATCAAAGTTAATGTATTTTTGTAGGAAAGCAGACTGCATGAGGGGGAGGTGGATTCATTATTTAACACAATGGATGATTCTAAATAACTAAGTGCCTCAGTGTCTGGCTCCTAGTCTATCTTCTTCTTGTATTCACTTCATAATTTCTCACCAGTGTCTTTTTTCCACCCACTTGTATTTTACATTGCTGTCCCTCAAATGACACAACTAAACAGTTTTAAAAATAAAGCTCATAGTAGGGAAAGGAGAAACTGAGGCAGGAAGCAACTTCAAAAATTAACTGTCCAACAAAAGCAATTTTATATTTCATTAAGGTATTTTGGTGGGAAAGGAAAATATCCAAACAGCGAGACAGATGAGCTGATTCTAGGATGAATCCTGAGAAGAATATTTCCTGTTGAGAAGTGTGGGTAAAATCCCAACTCTGCTGAAGTCAATCAGGATTTCACCGTGAGTCTTAGCTAAAGAACTTTTGCCATGAATTCTGGAAAGCAAGGACAGTCTACAGAAAGTCCTAGCTTAGGATATGGTGTAGCAATGAGTGACAGGAAGACAACAGCATGTCCAAGAAAGCCCTGGCATATTGCTGAAAAAGGCACTTGGGTTCTGCTTGAAGAGATGTGTGTTTTAAGAGTTCCTCTTTTCCTGCTGTTTAATTCCTTGCCTGAAGTCCTAATTCAATATTTGTGACATAACAACTATTTCCAGCTACCATTTTTGGCGTCTCAATGAGGATTTATGACATTTCAGTTCATTGTTGTGGAATGCGCATAGGGTGACCAGACCACAACACTGAAATATCGGGACACACTGGGGTGCCATCAGCCCTGCCCACAGTCCACCCTCCGCTCCTCACAAGTCCTGCCTTCTCCCTGCTCAGACTCCCCTCGCACCCTTCCTCATCCCCTGGCCCCCTGCTGGCTTGCTGCATCCCTCCTCAGTCCCCCAGCCACCGCTCGCCTCCTCACCCTGCCCGCCGCTTGCTCGCCTCTTCACCCTCCGTGGCCGCCACTCACCCCTACGGTGCCAACTTCCCCTCTGCCAGATGGGTGCTCGCCCACCCCCCGCCTTTTCCCACCCAAGCATCCGCCCTTGCTCTGCCCCCATTCCACCCTCTTCCTCCAAGTCCCTACCCTTGCCTTGCCCCTTCTCCACCTCCTCACCTGAGCGTGCCACATCCCCTCCTGGAAAGCGCTAAGTGCTGCCAAACAGCTGGTAGGCGGTGGGAAGTGCTGGGAGGTGGAGAGGAGCGGAGACGTGGCATGATGGGGGGGGAGAAGAAGGCGAGCTTGGCTGCAACCCTGGAGCACCCAGAGAGTTGGCGTCTCCCTCCCGCTCGCTTTCTTATCTGAATATCAGGACAAACAGCATCCCAATCATACATTGATTGGGACACGGCACAAAGGCTTAAATATCGGGACAGCCCCAATTTTATGGGGAAATCTGGTCACCCTAAATGTGCATGACATAAGGAACATAGGATTATGATGTGACTTTAAGCAAGGAATAAGCAGCAGGAGCAGGCAAACCTGTAAGAGACAAATATCCTGTTTTCATACAAAATCCTTAACAAGCCAAGAAACCCAAAGAAAATGACCTATAAGCAGAATGCTTTCTTAGAGAATGTTTTCCCCACTAGTGCCAAACAGATTTTAATGCTGTATAAAATATCTTTTAAAAATTGTATTTGTTATGGAAACAGCAAAGCATATTTTACAATCCAAACAAATTTAACATCCAAATCATCATAAAGGGATGATTTGTAAAACTGTAGGAATGAAACACAATAACTGTACACAAATCTCATTAAGAGATTTGCTTAAAAGTGCCTAGTATTAGCCTATTTTTGCTCCCATTCAAGTAAACAGAAGTTTTAATGCATTTGGGAATACCTCCCTAGGTTTCCAGTGTGAAACTTCATCTCTTAAGCAGCTCAAGGTTCCTTATGGTGGTTTTATAAAAGTTCAAGGAGTCTGTAAACATTCTGGAAATAGAGGTTCCAGTTTATTTACCAGTTTGACTAAGCAACAACAGTTTGAGAAATATTTGATGTACTATCATCAAAACTTTAAATTCATGCTTGGCTTTCATTTACCTCACATGACACAGACTGTATTTCTTCCATAGCAACATACAGTAGTTTGGTCTGCTAATTATGCTGTAATGTCAGGGCATTATTTCATATGTTTCAAAGTTCACAAATCGCTCCTGGGCACGGTACAGATTATACAAAATGCATTACACAGCAGTCTCTGTAGCATATACTTGGTTTGGCTTGCTTTTCCAACATAAAATGCCAATATTTAAGTAGTTTTGTTATAACCACCATAAGACATTCTCTCAGATTATAAACATCTGAAAACATAACTTCATGAAAATCTATCCATTTCTAGCATACGAAGTATGAAAAGGAAAGTTGAAAATAAAGCATACGAATTAAGGGCCAAACGTCCATCCCCCTCCTCCATTCAGGCATTGTGGAGAAGTCATGAGTTCAGCTTAACTGGGACCTGAGGATTCCTCCAGTGTGGTGAGAATGCCCAGAGGACATAGAATGCCCAGGCTGCTCTAACTGCACTGGGAGCCAAATGGCCAAAGAATTGGAAAGTCACAAAGGTAGCATAAAACTATCTTTTTTCTTCCCACCTCCACCCCTGTGTTGTGTACAGCTGAGTCATACCAAATGGTCTGGCCATTATCATTTGCAATCATATTGCCTTAACTAGATGTTGTTGCTTCTAACTAGCTCACAGAGTATCACTTTCAACAATCTACGCTGTCATTTCAAACATTCTACATGAAACTTGTGCAACTCCAAAGTGTGAGCTTTGTCATGCTGCTGCACATTTGAATACATCCAAACGCTCAAATTCTTTTTCCTGACGTCTATAGACATACTCTATAGACATAGTGGACCATACTTTGGAATGGCTGACAGTTGGCAACTGAAGTTGGCAGAAAATTAATCACAGCCTAAGGAAGTAAGCTGAAAAAGCAACATGTAATGAGTTCAGATACAGCTAGATTCTTATAAGGAGAGCAAGTGAGAAATACTCAACAAAGAACACATTTAAAAAGAATATGAGTGAGAGATAAAAATCAGAAACATGGAAAATATTTTCCCTGAAAGTAGAAAGCAAGTATCTTAATAATTATTAGTTTTGGAAGGGGTGCATGGGATACACATCTCCCCTCCGCCCCGCAATCCCTGACAAATTACGATTTTGCCAGCAGCTAGGCTTCTGGAGTTTTACTTACACAAAAATAAAGAAGACAGCTTATCCATAATGTTATTTGAGAATTCTGGTGATTCGGATCCCTGTTCTTGCAATGTTTGTGCCTTTAAAGATGCTAGGTCAAAACCCAGGAGAAACTACATCCCTGTAATATCTCAATCTAAATTGGTACCAATTGGTATTGTCTCTTTTGGAAAAAGATCTATGCAGGGTTTTTACCACATCTGAAAAATTGTGTTAACTAGGCATGTCGATTAATCGCAGTTAACTCACACAATTAACTCAAAAAATCTTATTGTGATTAAAAAAATTGCGATTAATCACACTGTTAAATAATAGAATACCAATTTAAATTTATTAAATATTTTGGATGTTTCTCTACATTTTCAAATTACCGATTTCTGTTACAACACACAATATAAAGTATACAGTGCTAACTTTATATTACTGTTACTACAAACATTTGCACTATAAAAATAAAGTTTTTTTTCCAGTTCACTTCCACGTACTGTAGTGCAATTTCTTTATCGTGAAAATGCAACTTACAAACGTTGATTTTTTTTTTTGTTACGTAACTGGACTCCAAAACAAAACAATGTAAAACTTTAGAGCCTATAAAAGTCCACTCAGTCCTACTTCTTGTTCAGCCAATCTCTAAGACAAACAAGTTTGTTTAAATTTACATGAAATACTGTTGTCTGCTTCTTATTTACATCACCTGAACATGAGAACAGGTGTTTCCATGGGACTTTTGTAGTCGGCGTTGCAAGCTATTTACGTGCCAGATATGATAAACATTGTATGCCTCTTCATGCTTTGGTCAACATTCCAGAGGACATGCTTTGATGCTGATGATGCTCGTTAAAAAATAATGCATTAATTAAATTTGTGACTGAACACCTTGGGGGAGAAGGGTATGTCTCCTGTTCTGTTTTACTGGCATTCTGCCACATATTTCATGTTATAGCTGTCTTGGATGCTGACCCAAGCACATGTTTATTTTAAGAAGACTTTCACTGCAGATTTGATGCAAGGTACCAATGTGAGATTTCTAAAAATAGCTACAGCACTCGACTCAAAGTTTAAGAATCTGAAGTGCCGTCCAAAATTTGAGAGGGATGAGGTGTGGTGAATGCTTTCAGGAATGTTCAAAGAGCAACACTCCAATGAAGAAACTACAGAACCTGAACCACCAAAAAAGAAAATCAATCTTCTGCTGGTGGCATCTGACTCAGATGATGAAAATGAACATGCATCAGTCCACTCTGCTTTGCATCGTTATCAAGCAGAACCCATCATCAGCATGGACGCATGTCCTCTGGAATGGTGATTGAACCATGAAGGGGCATGCAGTATTTACAATGTTTACCTTGCAAAGCCAGCTAAAACAGTGCCACATGAACGCCTGTTCTCACTTTCAGGTGATACTGTAAATAAGAAGCAGGCAGCAGTATCTCCCGTAAATGTTAGCAAACTGTCTTGGTGTTTAGCTGAACAAGAAATAGGACTGAGTGCAGTTGTAGGCTCAAAAGTTTTATAATATTTTGTTTTGGAGTGCAGTTTTTTTTGTACATAATTCCACATTTGTAAATTCAACTTTCATAATAAAGACATTGCTCTACAGTACTTGTATGAGGTCAGAGCTGACATAATACCTTGTAGCAATATAGTGAAGATCTATAATGATCTTCTATTTATCCGGTCAGTAAGCTATGAGTGAAAGCTTCATCACTGTTAGTTACAGTACATTTATATGAAATTGAGGACTTCAGCTGACCCTACACTGTAACTCATTTAAATAAGCCCCCCATCTAAGGCAAAATGCATCCACATCAATTACAGATGCAGGAGGAGGCGGTGGTGTCTCCATGAAGACTGGGGGAATTAATCACCATAACTTGGAATTCAAGACACACTCAAGGTACGGATAGCAGGGACTGAATATTGTTCTGTTAAGTTGACATGGCAATAGCAATAGCAGAGGTCTGGAGACAAGGAATCTAGAACACCCTTAGAAATGTAAATATCTGAGTTAATGTGAAAGTAGACTTTTCTGGAAGACAGTACAGTTTCTGGAGGAGGACTGAATTCCTTGAGGGGAAAGAGTCCTAGTTATATCTATGTAAAATCCTAGTGGAGACAAGGTATGGTACGTTTTTCTGTCAATATAGCTGGTCAAGGTAAAATCCAGGTTGGAGTTATAAGGTTTACCTCATCTAGCTACACTGAGGATGCAGTGTCATGAATGTCTTGTCTCCATTAGAGTTCTACATAGAAATAGCTATCTCAATGTAAAAATCACATTTTTTTCCCCCAATGAAGACACAGTCTAGATAAAAGACAGGATGTGAGAGGCAGAACACACATCCAAATGGGGAGGGGAAGAGTTGAAGGCTGAGGTAACAAAATGTACAGAATTTAACAGAGAAACAGAACAGAAACCCTTCGCGCAATACAACTGAAGGCTTCTATTACTTCCAGTTTGATACAGGGGACTAGTTTTTTATGTATGTTCCCATGAGAGAAATCCCTGAGAAGGGATACTGAAGGGTTTTGGGAGGCACTATAGGAATGTAATTGAACAGAATAGGTTCTCACCATATTATGACCTACCAATCTGAGGAAATAAATGAAATATGGTTCCCCAAAAGAGCAGTAAGAGGTAGAGATCTGCCAGAAAAATTGGTAGAAGGCTCTCATGCAGCCTGTCAAACATGCTGCCTTGCAGTGGATGTTGTAATTGGGCCAGAAGATGCAGAGGAGGTTGCCTAATATAGCTATCTTCCCCTGCATCTGCCAAAATACACAGAACTAGCAGCAGAACTTTGGTATGAAGTCCAAACCAGCGTTCCAGCTGGCGTTCCAGCCAGGTTCCAACACCAAAAAAGCATAACACAATCTTTAGTAAAGACTAGGGTTACAGACAACATTATTTTCTGCATTCTCTCAACAAGATTTAGGAATTCCATGCAACATTTAGAGAAAAAAAAATTTAAAGAAAAATCTGATATAAACTAGTTCATAGATCATGTAAGCAGAGAAAATGCAACATACCTTTGGAAACTGGTATTTTACTAAGGAGTTATGCAGCAGAAATTATGCAGAACATAATTATGATAAACAATCTCCTATAAATAGTAGATTACATTCAAAGCTCCTTCCATCACAATCAAGAAGTATCCTCACGATTGCTACAAATCTGGAAAGTATTTATTTTTATGGCCTACCAGTACATACAATTGCCAAACAAATACATTTTTCTTAGAAAAATTCTGAACTATTGTCATTGTGGTAGAATTACAGTTTTCTAAGATTAAAATATATTTTGTTTTATGATAAATGCTGATGAAGAAGGCTTTGACTTGTTTTGCAGAATAAACAGTTTTAGAATGCTGTTTGTGTTTGTAATTGAATTCTAGTTTTCATTCAGATGCAGCTTGACACCTACTACAGTTATGAAATCAATCATCTAGTAAATAAGAAATGCACCATTAACCATTTTAACATTAAAAAACCTGTAAACATTAAAAATCTGAATAAATTTATGTTAAGCTAGATAGTTGCTTAAATAGATGTGTATAGATATAAACATTCCTTGTTATCAAAAAGTACCAAATTCTGCCAACCCATTAGAATTAACCTGTCTTTGGGAACACTAACTAAAAAGGACAAAGGTAAAACAAGATTAAAATCAGATCATGTTACTGTCTTGGCCAAGTCAGGAAACTGAGGTTACTCACCATATAGTAACTGGAGTTCTTTGAGATGTGTAGTCCCTAGGGGTATTCACTGTGGGTGCACACATGTCCCATGCACCTGAGATGGAAAGGTTTTTCAGCAGCAGTGTCTGTTGTCCACACCCATGCCCTACGCTGCCTCATGCTCTGAACCGAGAGCACAAGGGGCATTGCAGGCCAAACGCCTCTCCAGTTTCTACTCTTCTGTGAATCAAGTGAGGATATGAGCAGAGGGGAAGGAAGGCAGGTTGTGGAATACCCATAGAGACCACACATCTTGAAGAACTCCAGTTACTATAAAGTTAGTAACTCCATTTCTTCTTAGGATATGTCTACACTGCAATGTAAGCCCTTGCTTGAACCTGGGCTCAAGGCAACCCCGCTTGCGACTACACTGCAATTGTATAAACCCAGGGCTCGGATTCAGGTCCCAAGACCCTGCAGGACTGGAGGGTCCGAGCTCAAGTCAAGCCAGGACCCAGGGTTGCAGTGTAGATGCAACCCTGCTTGACTCAGGTCCTGGGAATCATCTGGAAGTATCCCACAATTCCATGGAACAACTTCCTCAGTTCTCTCTATCTGAACAGTCGGTAATCCACTCTACTGAAAATGGAAGCCACACCCCCTTTGCAAACAGCAGCAGTTCAGGTTAGCATTAACCCATTCTGTTCAAATCACTCATCTGCAAGTGCACTATCATTGAGCCTCCTGGGTTTGCAATGGGTGCTTGAGAAGGCTGACGTGTAGTTTGGGTTCCTTCCAGGAGCCCTGCCTATGTGGCCAGCCAGGTGAGTTCTCAAGCCCAATAGGGAAGCATTCATAATGCGAGTCTTTATGTGGTGGGTTTATGATGGTGTGGAAATGAAGGGAACCCTTACTTAGACAGATATGATTGTCCCCTGAGCAGTCACTGAGCTAAGGAAATACCAGGCTGCCTCAGTGACGCAGACACGTCACTACCACAGAAAGCATCTTTGTGAAAACTCAGTGCCATCAAAAGGCTAAATGTGAGAATTCTGTATTGAAAATGCTCTTGGGCCACCTTAAGGAGCAGGAATCTCCTGCGTGCTGGATGGATGTCTATGAAAGCAGGCATCCCTCAAAGTGAAGGCCACAAGCCTATCCCCTTTGTTTAGGGAGGGGATCATTGAGGCCAAGGTGATCATCCAGAATCTTGAATGATGTATGTAGATGTTCAGCTATGTGAGGTCCAGGCTGGGTCTCCAACCTCCCCTCCTGCCCTCACTGCCCTTCTCTTTGGAAACAGGGAAATATCATGACTAAAAACCCCTGTCCGTGTTAAGGAGGCACTGGGTCTATTAGTCCTAGTTCATTTAGGGATTCTCTAGCTGATCTCTACCTCCTGTATGAGAGGGGTTCCTGAAGAGGGATGAGGGGAAGGATTTTGGAAAATGAGTAGAAAAGGAATTATATTGTATAGCCAGTCAAGATGATGCCTAGGGCTAATTTGTCCACAGTGATAGGCCACCACAATGGGAGGAAACAGGCCAGGCACCACCATACGGGGTGGGGGGTTAACTGGTGGTGCAGAGACTTGTTGATGGCTCTTGAGTGGTCCATCAGAAGGCCCTGGCAGGAGGCTCAGGTTGAAGAAGGGATGGTGGCAATACATTGTGCCTGCTGTATTGTACCCTCTGGTTCTTCATAGGGGGTTCACAGGCTCTTTGATGATAGATGAGCTGAGGTGGCTAGGAGGAGGCAGCTTTCAATATTTCCTCCAGCATGTTGGGGTATATGCCCCAAGGAGCAGAGAGCTATGCAAGAATCCTTAAGGGAGTAGAGTGACTCATCTGTTTCCTTACCGAACATGTTGTTACCCTCAAAGGGAAGATTTTATACTGTTGTTTGGACCTCCCTGGCAAACAGAGGCAGCTAATGGGAATTTCAGGAGTAGCTGCAGACTCTGTGCTTGCAGGTCGCAGGACGTGGTAAGTAGTGCATTTGGTCCATTTGTGGGTTGACTGACTGACTGTTTATTCTCTATGCATGCACTGTACAGCTGGGTTGTGGGCCGCTGAGTAACCAGGGTGCCTTTGTAATGCTGCAAGGCTCTAGCCCTTGGCACTTTTTTCAAATACCTGTTTGGTTAATCGCTCTCTGGTGGTGAGGGACTAAGCTAAGCAGAGAAGACTTGGTACAAAAAGCCACTTGCTCAAGAGCTGCAGAGGCAACTAACCGAGGTGTTTCGGAGGAAGCGTGAGAGGCTCTCTTTCCAGGCCCAGCACTACCTATGATATCAAGATGGCCAGCGATGAAACAATGGTGGTGACATACAACAGATGTACCGTGTTCTCTTTTTTGCCTGAAGACAGACAAGATTTCAAGAACATGTAGTGCAAATTCATGGTTGTACTGCAGTAAAACATTCTTGAATTGAAGGGGCTAATAGAGATGCTATTGAGAAGCTGAGGAGTACATAGACAGCCCTGTTTGGGAACACCAGTACCTCAGGTTCAAGGAAGAATGGAGCTGGATACAAGCCATAGAAGAAAGAGAAAGTAAGAGAGGAGGCCTGGCAGTTCATAACGACAAGAGACAGGAAATCATGGCAGCATTCTATGTGGTTGGAGACAGATAAGAATGAGCAGGATGTGGCCACCAGAGAGAAGAGGACCAAGAGGAATTCCACACTGCTACTAGATAGCAGGTTGTCAATGTGGAAACTTTGGAAAATACTACAAGATCCAGCAGATCCAAGGGAACTGAGAGATGTATAGGGCATCTATATGGATCACAGCTCAACCCAATCTGTAAGAAAGTTAACCAAGCTTGCTCACAAAGAATTCTCTAACCATCCAAGAAGACAGATGATACTTGCTGGAGATTCAGTACTTAGGACAATTGAAAGAACATTCAGCAAGGGACAGGGGGGCAAAGATACTAAATGTCACTTAGGCATGGAGTCTTACTTGGCACCAGGTATAGGGAAGAAGCAGTCTCCATTTTAGAGGATTTATGAGGCAATTTTTCCTTAAGGAGGTGTGTACCCTCCACATGCCTCTGTTTAAACAAGTCTAGTTTGAGGGCTAGATTGAGGAACCGGAGCATTGATGCTGGAGGGGCACTACCTAGAGGCTCTGGTCACTGTGCCAGGGAGCAGGAAGGCCCAGGATCAGATGAGGGCCTCATGGAAAGCGCCATTAAGTGCCTGTGGAGCTAGAACTCCCAAGATGGTCTAGTCCAAGGGGAAAAGGAATGGCAGATTTCACACTTAGAGGAAATGTATGATTCCCCAAGACTGAGCTCTTGCGAGGGTCACTAATTGGAAAGACATGAGGCCAGGCCAGGCAGGAATTAAAAAATGGCTTATTGGGCACACTTGTTTCCCCAAAAGACGAGACAGTAAGGGTGAGGGAAAACCCTTAAGCCCCAAAACTATCTAACAATGATCTAAAAATCTATAACTGCAGTTAAGAATGTAAGAACAGCCATACTGGGTCAGATCAAAGGTCCATCTAGCCCAGGATCCTGTCTTCTGACAGTGGCCAACGGCAGGTGCCCCAGAAGGAATGAACAGAATAGGTAACCATCAAGTGATCCATCCCCTGTTGCTCATTCCCAGCTTCTGTCAAACAGAGGCTGGGGACACCATCCTCCAGTTACTGTACAGTTCCATCTCAGACCGCAATTGGTAGAATGAAACTGGAAAGGTGGTTGGTCTGTGACACCCATTATGCCCTCAGTTCAGAACACAAGCAGGCGCAGGTTGCAAGTGCAGTTCAACGGACACTGCTATTGAAAAATCTTCTGGCCTCAGGTGCATGGAGCCCATGCACTCCCACAGAGAATACTCACAGGGACGAGCCCTCAAAGAACACCAAGTTTTTATTTTCTAGTTGATGCAATTTACATTCCTAATAAATATGAATATTTATTTAACAACCTTTCCAACAAAGAAACTTTGAACAAAATCCTCTCCCTAGGCCAAGACTGAGAAACTCAGCTGCGTGCTGTCGAACTCCAGAGTGGAGTCATTCCACAACTATAATTGTTCATGCTTTCTCCATAGTACAAGAGGGAGCACCCTTATGCAGCTCCCACAGGACATCTCCTAATTATGCCCAGACTCATTAAGTAGAATTGCATGTTTGACAGGAAGGTGGTCCTATCAAGGCCATGGTGGAAGGGGCAGGATTTGTTCCTCAGTAATCATGAAAGCCATTACTGAGATAAAATCTGTCTTCCAAACTAGGGGCCTGATTAAAAAACAAACAAACACTGAGATGAACAAAAATTCTAATTTACATCAGCAGGCACTGGATCAGACTCTAGGACCCAGACTTTACCTTCATCTCCAAACCATGCATCAATAAAAATTATTCTTTGGAGGGACTAATAGTGATTGCCAAACATGAAACATGACCTACTGTTATTAAAGATCTTTTTTAAAACAACAACAACAACAAAAAAAACAAAAAAAATATCCATGGACAGGTATCCTTGTAGTTGTATGAGTCTGCTTGACAATGTATACACCTTTTTTCTTTGTAAAGAAGACAGTAGAAGCATTTGGGAGGGTTAAAATACCATGTTGGAAATGCCTACCCCGGGGGGGGGTGGGGGAGAGAGAGAAGAAAGAAAGGCCTCCTTAATCAAACCTTTTTAAACTACCAAAAAAAAAAATTGGATTACATTTGATTCTAGGTGTGGTCTGAAGGTTCAGAGATCCTTATTTTGACTAAAACCTGGTTGCTTGTACCTAAGGAATAAATAAGAAGCAATTATATAGAAATGTATATCTTTGTAGCACTTCACAAACATGCAGCAGTAATGAGAGCATGCAATTCTGATGCTGCTGTTTTAAAAGAAAAAGTTTCTTACTGTATTCACAACCCTTTTAAAAATATTTTTACAACAGATTTATTAGTCCCATTTTCTTTGGGAATATAGACTCCCCACAAGAGGGGAAGCATCCAAAAGGAAGTTGAACTGGCAAGCCACTTTAAAAAGATGTGCTCTCACTTTAAAATTACAAGAAGAAAAAGTAGTAACTTATGCACATTTTAATATACAGTCTGCAAATTCAAACAAACACCTACTGTGTCAGTACTATATTTACACTTTTTTCAAACAGCAAACGTGTACCACATTGTATGATAACATCTACTTCAGTGAAAGGATACTTCTTTTACTCAGGTTTACCATCTGGAATTCAGGAACATTAATCAGAATGCAGGGATATATATGTCATAGTCAATAGCTTGTCTTTTAAAGATTCCATTAAAGCAACATGAAAATAACCCATTAGGGCATCAATCTGAGAATATGAAATTATATTCTAAACAATGTTTCAATGTAAAAAATGTTTTAATGTTTTACTCTTTTGTAATGTCTCAATTTAATGCTAAGTGCAATCACATTATTGCTTCTCCACTGAGCGAAATGAGCCCCTACATTCAATTTGATGACATTACTTTGTGTGTCCATATGTAACATAACAACTTTGGAACCATCCAATCAATTTAAAAATGTTGGGAAACGTTCTAGAAATCAATGGGCAGGACCCTATTTATTTTATCCTACTGCAGAGGAAAATCAGAAAACCAGAGTGTGAAAATGGGGGACACACAGAGTCTCTGTATCTGCTTGGCACACCCATCATCTCTAACCAGTTCTGTAATTACTATAGAACAGAGAACCAGCTGATAGCAGACATTAATGCCTTTGAGCGTAATACACAACCCCAATCTCAGCTCTGCCTCTGGAGTTTAAAATGTTGACACCAAGAATGAATTATCTCCAAAGACAGAAAGAGAAAAAAATAGCAGCAGTGATGGCCAGAAAGAGGGGAAAGCAATGGAGGCATCAATTTCTTCCTCATAGCATGTTGCCTCCCCAAAACCTGATCTATGGGTTGTGTGAGAGACCCAGTGAACACCAGCCATCTGCCCATTGTCCCTGCCAGCAGGTATATGGGATCTTGGGGAGCAATTACCACACAGGTGGGGTGCTAATTAATTTCTTTATTAAAGGAAAAAGGAAGTGGTGGGAATTTAACAATAAAATACGAAGGGAT